>NW_009185973.1:24255-79246 GCF_000690835.1 Fulmarus glacialis
GTTGCTGTGGTTCTGCTTGTTGCTGTGGTTGAAACCAAGTCTGAGGACTCCTGGTCACAAGGGCTACCACCTCCCTTGGGCACATTCACGATGTTCTGCAAACCTCCTTCCCTTACTCTTGAAGCAAAAGGATTGAGGGGCAGGAAGAGGGACAAGGTACAGGGAGAGACAGGTTGCTAGAGGCAGAGAGCCACGAGGGGATGAGAGCACGGCTGCGTCGGGTCACCTGCTCCCAAGGGAGGCTGGTGAATGCTGTGCTGCATCTGCACTTCTGGTAGCTTTTCAAGCATACGCTGATAGACTCTGGGCAAACCAGATGGTTTGTGACACCGAGAACATAGCTCCAGTGTTACGGGGTTAGAAGAGCAGAGGATGGTGCCTTGAAGACCAGAATGGCTGTGGCTGAGTGAAAATGTAAAAGGAAAATCTTCTTGCAAGTGTTGAAGAGAGGATCTTAGAAAGCTGGTTGCCTGGAAGCAGGGACATAAATCCTAGATGAGTCCTCTCTGTAGGCTATAAGCATTTCTAAAGTCTCTTTTCTTTAAATGGCAACTAACTGTCTTAAGAAAATAAATAAATAAAATATGTAGTTATTTCGTTGATTTCCTGCAGGTAATTACAGGGATAAGGAAAGTCATTTCAGTCTGATAGTCTTAAGACTGCTGGTTTGGTCCTGTTTTGGTTTCTTAACCTCATCCCTTAGATATGTTTCAGCAAATGTAATTTCTTTTCTCCAGAAAGAGCCTCCTGATTGCTTGGTATGGTGTGGCCTTGTTCTCGGCATCTTTTACAGATGAGACAAACGCCTCGGAGTTAGCCATCCCATAAAACCTTTTGAAACATTCTGCCCAGACCTTAAGAAGATGGTTTGAAAGCTAGTTGGGTCCTGGATTGGGCAAATTTTCTCTGAATCCAGGAGCAAGTTCACTGCTAAAATGCCTGAAGAATTCATTCACCAATAAATTTCAAATGTTGTTTTCTTGTAATAAAGTAAACAATATTTCTGCTATTTTTTACTCTGCTTTTGGGGCAATGGGAGTTTACAACCATGAATATGAAGGTAGTACAAAACTGTTAGAGAAAAAGGTTGGCAAAATAGCCTAATTATTAATTATGTGGTGTGATGGAGCCTGTAAGCCTCAAGCCAGTTGTCTTCTACTGTATAAATGCTGTATATTGTGTAACACTTCTACCAGCTTATTGGGGAAAAAGGGTGAATTAAGGAGAGAACAGTTTTCTTCCTAGTTTGCTGAAACGGCTATGCAGAACCATCACAAGATTCTTGTTTTATATACTGTTTATGGTTTCCTTAAGTGATCTATATAGTTAGTAATATCCTAGTTTTAGACAGGGTATCTAATCAGTCTTACACAGCGATTGTGTTATCCAGAGAATACCCATTGCCTCTAATAGGGGGTAGGATCATGGAGCTTGAGGTTCTGTAAACTTTCAGGCCACATTTGGGGTTTGTAACTTTCAGTAATCTAATTTCAGCCTGCCTTTTCTCCCCAAACAGGAGTTTACCTCTTTTTTAAAGTGAATGCCTTAAACATCTCAGTGTTACTGCAATGCTTTCATTTTTTCATTGGATTGCGCCTCCCACTTTCACATTCCTGTGGAGTTTCTGCTAAGAGTCGTGGAAACTGAATAATACTCAATTTAGAGTTACATTTCCAAACCCACCTTGTTAAAATAGGTCAGAAATTTGCTAAAGCAAGCTTGATATTTTCCCCTTTCCATTTTCCAAAGGGAAAATGTGACCCTTGAGGACGTTAGCGCATTTGCGACTAGGATGTTCTAGGGAAAAGTCTGCGGTAGGACTTTATTTTCAACAGTAGCATAGTTCAATGAAAAGTCCATTTACATATGGCCATTAATTTAAAAAAATCAGACCTATAATGCGACCACATCTATGCTGTACAATATTTCCTTGTTTAATCTAATTTCATCCTCAGGTAATGATTTGGTGCAAGGTGTCTGAAGTGACTAGTGAAACTCACTTGCTTAGAAAATCCCAGACTTGGTTTTTATGAGCAGTCTACAAAGTTGTAGTGGGGAACTGATGATTTTCAGAAGTTGCGTACAATTCAGGTTTCCTTGTGAAGAAGGTACACTTCATAAACTAGTGTCCACAAGCACATACTGACTGCAGCCAATTTATTTTTGTTTCACTTATTTAGTTGTAGCATCAGAAGTTCTTCCTTCGTACAGCAGAGTAAACCTCTTGAAGAGCTTGGGATGATGACAAGACCAATGGGGGAGGCCTATGAAAGATAAAAAAGACACAAGTATGGCTCATTTTACTGGTACAAAAAGAAAAAGTTGAGGAGAGCCTGATGGCGAGCTAAGGGAATAGAGGGGAAGCTTACTGAGCAAAGCAGAGTTTTTGATTGACTGATGTTTTGCTTAACTGAGCAAATGAATGTAGTTTTTAATGAAAGAATTAGTTATGCTTCTGATAATATCACTATCTGGTAATTTGGTTAAATTGTGTTAGTTAAAAGTTAATTTATAGTTAATTGACTTTGCTGTTTGCAAAAAAAAAAGGAATATGGTTCAGTTCCAGTCGGGGTGCCCACAGAGAAAGGCGGGCAGCAAAAGGGACTCGCAGTGGCACAGCAAACACTGAGGTTTGTACTTAGTTGCTGTAACACATTTTCTGCTCCTTACAGCCTTTTGCAGCTAAGGTTGTTAGATGAGATACAAAATGCATGATAAACTCTATTTTTTTATCTGAGTAGCTTTGGATTTTCTGCTGCTAAAACCAAAGACAGACCATAGATGCAGGACTAATTTACTAACTGGATTGTTTATTCTCCCTCCATCTTGTTTTACTTTGCTATCAAAACATATTTTGTTTCTGCTAATCTAGAAAATTAAGCTGTAGTAATCTACACGGTCTAGTAATTTACCCTGAATGAAACTATTCACACGGAGCTTTAATATGCTATAACTTACAGAAATTGACTTCACACCTTTAGCTGATTGATTTATTTAACTTTCCTGAGTGACCCTGTGCAGGCAGCCCAAACTGTTTCATTAGTAAAATGAGGACTGCCCTTGAAGCTGTATCTCTTACAGCCATTCTCAGCGCCTATCCTGCCCTTTTTCATTACTCTGAAAATTTGAAAGCTTGCAAGGGGCCTGAGGCCAGCTTTAGCTCACTGCTGTGCACTTCACTTTAGACCCAGCCTTTCTTTCCCCCCCTAGCAGCTTCCCTTCCACCTCTGCTTCTGCAACACCTCGTCCTCCCACCTAAGCAGATTTGCAGGCAGGCCTCCCGGCGCGGGGCACCGCGATGTCTTCTAACATTACCCACGCACCTCCATTTTTCTTCTTTCCCTTTCCGACAAATTTTCTGCTTCTTTATGGTGTTATGTAAATTTGGTATTTTGCCTGCAATCTTCTTGAACAAGGACTCTCCCGGATACATTTCCTACCAACTAACATAGCATAAATCAAAAGCCCTCATATAGGAAACGCATGAGTGCCCCCTCTTGTCTGCTCTCAAGTAAAACAGCTCCGTCACCTTTTCCACTGAGGGCGAGTAAAATAAAGTACTTTTGCTTAATCAGTCCATTTGCATTTCTTTACAGACTGAAACGGAATAAAATAGAGACGTTCACAGCCTGATAAATGTAGATGTGTGCACATGCTTGCAGACTGAAAGGCTGTGCTGTTATTTTTTTGGTGGGGAGGGGGCTCAGAAGTACAGGCACATATATTATTGAATGAGCATTAGGTTTTCTGCTTACTCCACATTCTCTGTTTTCTCTGCAGACAGAGAAATGCTTTTGGTATCACTTTGATCAGAGAGATCATAGATAATAAAATATTCTCTTTTTTCTCAGCCCTGCTTGAACCTTGGGATTCACTTTTCCTTGAAACAGGATCTTCAAAATGGTTACGCTGTGATATGAAGAAGTCTGATTTCCCAGCTAGTCAGACCCATAAATATTAACATTCTCACAGCCCCTCTAGAATAAGTTAGGAAAAGAAAATATGTCTATCCTTTTTAAACGTCCTAGGTCATGAGAATGGAAACGACAAATGGAACTACCAGGAGGACGGATCCACCCATGGTAGCTGTGCTGTCACCTTCAGCACATCTGCAGAGCTCGCAGGGCTGCTGCCAGGGTGCTGCGCTGCAGGGGTGGGTCTGGACAGAGAAGGCTGCGGGGTAGGATCCATTGGGAAATGGATCCATGTAATGATCTGTACGTTGAGGGACAGCCCCCGGCCAGGAAAACATCAGCTGCTCGTAGTTAGACGAACATGGAGGGCTTGAACATGAGAATCCTAATCTGTGGGTCTACGTATTTCCCCATAAAAAGCCCTGAAAAGTTTTCATATCTTAAATTGAAGGTCTGCACCACAGCCTGATTTTTCTTCTCTCTTTGCCTTGTTTTCGTTCTCCTGCACAGCTTTTGGTTTGCTGGCTGGAAAGTGACCCTGGAGACAAAGTTAATCTTATTTCAGGAACTGTGCCCACAAAACGGGGAGATGACTGTTGAGTTCTGGGTAATATTAAAGAAAAACAAAACACAATGCAGCATTAAAGTGCGAAGGCAGTGCTTGTGAGCAGTGCCGTGCTGACAGTTACAGAGAATAAAGGCTCTGATTTATCTGGGTAACATGCAAGCCAAGTGCTATGTTATCCCGCTAGCACGTCTAGATGTCAGGGCTGTGTCTCTACCATCTAATCAATATGGCACTGTGCCTGGCCTAATTAGCTCCATTTCTTTAATTAGGCCAGGCAGGATGCTCTGCTGATGTGGCCACGCTGCTTCGGGACCTCGGCGAGCGTCTCTGCAGGGCACGGCACTGTGCCACGTGGGCCTGCCAGCTTGCTTGGGGTCTGAGACCCCCCCTGCGCAGTGCGGGACGCGGTAGATGTACTCGCGGTGTGTGCTCGGTGTTCAGCCCCTGCTGAAGCCCCAGAGCTGGTCAATGACTGAAGAGCTTGTGCGCTTTGTTTGTGCTGGGTCCTCTCCTGGGGAAGCGAACGATCCTCTAGCAATTGGTGGGCCCTGCTCTGCGGAAAGCACGTTTCAGGGCTTTACCTTATTAATCTCCAAATAATTGACTCCTCGGTCACAGTTTCCCTCTCCTGGGTGGATTCCACTGAGAAGAGAGTTCATGCCTCGCTCCTATTATAATTGAGTTGAAAAGTCAGTCAGCCACGAAACGAAACGCGAGTCCACCAGAAACGGGGCTTGATGAGTCCCAGAGGCCGGAGGAAGGACGTCTCTCCCAGCCCTGCCGGCACGCGGGGCCGGCGGGCACCATCCTCCTCCTCATCCGCCTTGCCCAAGTCACCAGGTGAGGAGATTCACTTGTCACTGATCTGGTCCTGTTTTTCTTTCAAGCCCTTCAATGCTATACTTACTGTTTTTATTTTCTTTGCAGCTTTGGGATATTTTCTCTTTGCTAGGACACTGTTCCCAGATGAGGCTACACTGTATTGCCTCGGATCTCTGCCAGAAAGAATTACAGATGTTTCAAAGGAAATGTGCAGAAACCATGTGGCTGAAACAGAATAAATTATGCTTAAAATCAAGGAAATGTCCTAATAAATGAGAAATGCACCAATTTCTCTGAGAGCTTTTTCCCTGCCTCTACCACCTGTGTTTACTTTTGTTTTTTACTTTACTATGTGGTACAACAGCTGATTCTTCCACGTGAAAAAGTCTGCAGTAAGGCCAAAGTTTTGAAAGATTTTTAGAATTTCTGAAATTTTCTAACTTCAGAGCACTTCAGTAAAATGTGCAGGTGTATTTCTTTGTCTGTACGACAAGAAAACGCGGTTCTGGAGCAGCTGTTAGAATTGCATGCCCTCCCTGACAAACTACAGATCTACCATTTCACCCAGTCGCCAAGCAGAGCCCCAAGTGTTGGCAAAAGTGTTCCCACCTTGAACCAGGGGAGTGAAATGAGTCCCTGCACTCAGCTGGATGACATGTCTCATTTTCCGTCTGCAACATGCTGTATTGAGAGAGGAGCATTTCTAATTTTTTGTCTCCCCGTAGCTGTATCCCAGGTGAATCTGCAAACTTGAGTGGTGTGCCTTGGCTCTTTGCTTTCCAGTGAGCTTTTCCCTTACTTAGCAATGCCCGTCGCCTGCACATACACATACTCCAGCACTGTAAAATACTTCTGGCCTGCTAATTTTAGGCTATTCTTTTTTTACCAGTTTCCCCTTGGAAACACTCAAACGAAAACCCTACTTGAAAAGCCTCGCCCAAAACCTCAGAAAACCTGGTCCAACAGAAGGTACCAGATTTTTACACCTTCCTTGCCAAACCACAGCTATTAATCAAATATCTGATGGGATCTTCACATAGTCACCTGTTTCAACACTTGCTCATCCTCTTTCCTTTTCTTCCCTTCTGGAGAAAAGGCATTTCCACCAATTTCAGGCAGGAAAATATGTCTCAGATTAAAGTTTATCTGAAGAGGTGGAAGGTATTTTTCTACACAGTTGTAGTGTTTGCTGGATTTTTCTCTTCTTTGTTTGGTTGCTTTAATTTACCATTTACTCTTACTATCTAACCATACCTGAAGCTCACCGTGTCTTCTGAACTTCCCTGGAGAACTGTGGTAGTCACAGTAATAACATTCATGAGATGAAATCATCTGGCCTGTTATGGAAGAAATATGTAATTCTACAGGAATTTTATTGTAATTTAGCATGCATTTATGTCTGCTTATTTGAAAGTTTATCTGGATAATGAATTGTATCCCTTAGGCATTCCGTAATAGTACTTATTTTAGTAATAGTATATCTTCAGTGCATTTCTAATACCAAAAAGTCCTTGTCAAGCAAAATGATCAAAACTGAATGTCTAGTTTCCTCAGTGTAATTTAGCCCAAATTTGAATTCCTTTCTAGCTATGTATTTTAATTATGCAAACTAGGGACTCAAAATAATTTTCCAGTGTTAATGGAAAGCACAAGAGATTTTCCCAGTGCTGAAAAATGCAAATCTCCTCAGCCTTTGCTCAGCTCCCAGGCTTACTGTATTATTTCGATGATTCTTTGTCCTTAAAGCTCTGTCGTATCACATGCGTAGCATCGCCTCTCACAAAACCAGGATCTCGCTGTCCTGAGTTTGGTTTGTAAATATGTAGTTTGTTTTTTGTAGTCCATGAGTAAGCTATAGCTATCGTGGTAACGTGTGATCCCTGGTCGTCTGGTCTGTGTTTAGAAAGAGGTAAAGCTTTTTCTCACGGAAGACCGATGCGTTTGAAACCACTGAGTCAGAACGAATCATGAGCCTGTTCTCAGTGCTCCCTGCCCATAGCAAAACGCTAACCGCTGCGCCCAGTTAGGGCTCTTGCGCCCAGTCAGGGCTCTTATGCTGCCGAGATCCACGTGTGACCAATGTTACCCCGTGTCACTTCAGACACTGCAACCTATTGCCTCCCTATGTCCCCCCGCCCAGCAGCCGCAATCACGCCTTCCCCATGGCCACACGGGTTGTTTTCCTTCGGACTCCAATAATAAGTCAATTAGAGCAGGATTAGCCTCTGGGAAATGAAACCGGTTACTCCCCCTCTCCCAGGATGAGGACCTTAAATGATCTGCCTGAACATTTTGATTTCCTTCCTTTGTTTTTCCTGCAATCCAGCGAATCCTTCTCTTCTAATTAGCTTGCCAGTAGGCATCTACCAAATGTTTCTCTTGTTAACTTACTGCCAGAAGAGCGCTTTCTAGCATCTTGTCAGGGTACAGCCAAGTTTGGTGTCTGCTAGGGCTGGAAAGCAAACAACCAACCCCCTCTACCCCCAAAAAATCTCTGCCTGACTCCGTGCTGAGTTTCCACGCAGGAACAGCCTCATTTTTCTCTCTGGTTGAAGCTCCCATTTCACTCCGCAGTAAATTGGGAAGAGTCATGGTGGAGTCCTTTTTTCTAAACACCAGCATGCCAGTGTTTAGAACGAGGGGACTACACTTCTGGTCGCGGTTTTCATTTCCTGGATTAAGACAGGCAAAAAATGTGGTTTGCCAACATAAATGAGTTTTGGCCTTGTTCTGTGTTAAAAGGTAAGCAAATTCAAAATATCAGCCAGCCTGCTGTGCCTAGAATTTAACGGGTCAGCATCAGCTCCTTGCCATCCCATCCAACCCTTGCCCCAACCCCAGGAAAATCCAATCCTCCTCCCGTTGGCCAAACTGGTCTTGAGGGCCATTGTCCCAAAGGAGCGTCATTTGTGCTGGAAGTCCCTTGGGGTTATGAATTGCCCGAATTTCAGTTTCTGACCCCCCAGGAGCGGCAGCTGAGACCGGGAGCAGCAGCTACAGGAAAGACGTGGAAAGAGCCAGGGAGGCACTCCAGCTGTGACCACAGCTGTGCGAGGTGTCCCTGCATCCCCTGCTGCTGCCCCAAGCCATGCAGCAGCTTCTCCATGGCGTTTAGGACTTCTGCACTCACATATGAGATGCATGATGCAGGTTTGGTGCAGGGCCACAACCATCAATAAGGAAGAAGAGGAGGCAGAGCATGACAACAAGATCTGCTGGCAAATGAGTTTGTTAGGAGCTGTAAGAAAAAACCCTAGAAAGACCCTGGAGCCTGGCTGTGGACCCCTTTTTAGTGATTCCTCTGAGCCCTAGAAAATGCGCATCTTGTTTCCAAACAAATCACTGTAACTGTAGCGCTATAAAAACCTGGCTGTAACGTGGGCCTCGATTTATGCAAAGAGCATAGCAGAAGAGTTAGATTAAGGGACTCATAGCATGGATTTTTGCAAGCAAGGCTGCTGAGAAATCTATTGGTCTCAAATCTGGAAATGCAGCTTCTGCTTTTAGCTTTTCTTCTTGCTGTCTGCTCCCTGCAAGGAGCTTGCAGATTTAGCTGAATGCTCTGGGTCCTTTGCTTGGTACTATGCTCTGAATTGCACACTCATGAATCTTCATCTTTTGAACCGCAAAACGTGTCCTATATTTTAAAGCTAATAAAGGAAATATCCGTTGACAAGGAATGAGAGGTTCATGTCAGGTGGAGCCAGTAAGAGAGACAAATGTGGAGATGTGCACGCAGAAAACATTCAGGCAGTTGCCAAGCACCGCTTAATCGACTCCGATGATGGCTTTGCGCATGGTGTTCAGCAGCGCTAGTGCCCAGCGCGGCTCTCCCCGCCAAAGAGCTCCCAGCCGTCCGGGCTGGACTCGCTGTGCATCGGGCTCTTCTCGGCACCCTCCTCCTGGCAGCGGGGCTGTGATTAACAGCCTGGCCAGGCTGGGCCAGGGGCCTCTTGATAAATTCAGTGCTTTAGAACAAAGCCATCATTCTCCAGAGCAGTTGAATGTGCCGTAATGAACTGAAACAAGGCAGAATGTAAAGGCAGGGAGATACAGGCACTCTGCTGGAAAGCAAAGTCATTAAAAATAATGAGCAGTCTTTCACTTCCTTCTTTTTATTAACTTTCTGCAGAGGACAACCTGGCACTTTATTTTTAACACAGTCTCCACTTTACTAATATCCGTTAGACAGATGGCTAAAATTTTTCCACAACATGCCCTGTAATATTTAGAAAAAGAGTAAAAAAAAAAAAAAAAGCAAAACTGAGCCCCCCCTACCCCGATTCTTCTTCTCTATATTCCTCAGCCGATTATTTTTCGATAACCTCTCTGAATTCAACAACTCCTGCCACGCTCTGTGGTGATCACATGAAAAGCGGTGCACAAAGGTGCCACGTCCAGCAGAGTTTGAAGCATGTGTATACTAACCATCAGTAACAATTAGTGAAAATTTGGATGAATGAAGTTTTGCAAGCTCTTTCTTGGGACAGAGGCATGTCCAATGCCACTGACAGAGCCCCGGCATCCCGATTCCAGCTGGGTAAATCAGTCCCGCCCTGCGGAGCAGGGGTGACGCGGGTGGCAGGACCCACTGAGCATTGCACAGCTCGGGCTGTTTTCGAAATGGCTGCTCAGGCACGTCTCCCCAGCCCTTGGAAAGCTCTGCTCACCAGAAACCAGGCTGTTAATTGCTCTCGTGGCTCTCTCTTCCCCTATAACTGCAGAAACCTTCAGCCTCTGCTCAGAACCAGAAAATCTGATCCTGCCCCTGTTCCCCAGACTAACGCCGCCCGCGGGCTCCTCTGCCCACACCAGCTGCCCGGGCTTGTAATGCAGAGGCTGCCCTTTGTAGACACGGGGGTACCGGGTACGGTGAAGATTAAGCTTGGTTACAAGCAACGTTAAAATATGCCATTACTATAATCAGACATGTGGCTCAAATCATTGCCCCAGAACTTAAGAGCTGTCGAGTAGGATTTAGGCTTCTAATTTACACTCGTTACTTGTCTTCGCTGCAGCTTTAAACTGACTTTTTTATTTATTACTGCAATTCTACCACCCGGGTCGAGGTCTCCTGGGCTCCTAAAACCCAAAGCAGCTCCTAGGGCCCCTTAGGTGAGATGGGTCCCTGCTGCCCCCTGAGCCAGGCTCTCAATTTCTGCCGCTTCCCTCCCTGCACCCACACAAGGCACCTCTGCACTTGGATTGCAAAAATCTGCAACCAGGCCAGAAAAGAAAATTTAAGAAGGGTGTGAGATAAACTGAATGTAACATCAAAATAAATAAGCAACGCTTTTGCATCAGGCTTGAGAAGAGGGTGGGCGGGGAGGGGGAGGGAACTGGCTGGGGATGGAGAGCAATATCGCACAGCCCTGCACTACCTGCTGGCTACAGCCTGAAGCACCAGGAAAGCCTCAGAGGTGTGGGTATGGTATGAGGGCAAATGGAGCCATGAGCAGCACGTTAGCAGTGTCCAGGTCTGCTCGGGCATGTACGGCCCCAGCTGAATTTAGCACCAGCAGATAGAACCAGCCCGGCACCCAAAGAGCATCCTTTACAAGCGCCACCACAAGCGGTTGCAGGGCAATTTGGGGACTTTGGTCTCACGGTCTAACAAGTTTGTACAACTTGCACAGTCTTTGCGATTTCTCCTGCGCAAGTGTTCAGAGAAGTGATTGAAATACTGCACCGGCCCTCGGACTTTGGCCTAAAAGCTGAAGTAGAGTAACTGATGGTAACATTTACCCAGAGGATTTCAACTATTTTTTATGTTGCTTTGACATGTCAGTTCCCCTGTACCTTACAAACCCGGGTTGTGTCTCACATCAGTTAACTCATGACGAATCACTGGCTACTCTTAGTCTCCCTCTTCTGATGCATTGGTGAGCAGACTGTGATTTCTCCTCACTCAAAGCTATTGCTAGCGCTTAGCAGAAGGAATAAACCATAATGCAGGAGGAAACGATTTCAAAACCATGGGCTGAGGATGCATCTGCCATGCGCCTTTCTCTGAGGCTGGGGCTGCTCGGACATCCCTGTCAGTGGCAGGTCTGGGCTAAGCAGCCCCCTGCCCAGGTCGCATCCCTGACCCAGGACCCCTCGCACGCCTTCGCTGGCACCACCAAGAGGTGATGCCAGCCGGGAGCACGTGCTGCTGCCTCCCAGGAGGGCAGCACACAGGGGATGCCGAGACCTGCATCCCCTTAACAACGGCCCACGACATTTCTCAGCCTGCCCTCTGGACCTGGGGTGTCTATTAAGTATTTATAGTCCTTTTGATCTGTTGTTGCCAGAGGAGGCTTTGGAGCCTGGCGGGAGCCTAAAGGACGGGGCTTTTACAGTCACGGCTCAGCTCCTAACAAACCCAAAGCATGTGCTGGTCGAGGACTGCTCTTGAGTCATTGCTTTTCAATCGTTCTCTGGCATTAAGCCCACGTATTCCTGCAGAAAAATTCCCAGTACTTGTCCCAAAGTTTTGTATAACCAAATCAAGTCAACACGGCATTTTCCTACACGATTGCAGCGCAGCTCCCCGTCACTCATGTTAGCCATGTTAGTCTGGATTTACACTGCTGTCATGACGACCTAGCACTGATCACCTGATAACAGAACAAATATTTAAGTCAGGGTTGGTTACAAATATTTGCGCTCGAGCTGTGTTTCCCAGTTGTAACTGATAAAATGCATGCTGTCGTTTCTGTCAAGGAAGGTCTGGTGACTTTTTCAGGTTACCTTCCAGTGTGATTTCTATCTGAGTTTGCTATCCATACTCTGGCTAGTTTTACAGCCACCACCAGCAGCAGCAGAATGGACAAGACCATACACCATCAGTAGGTCTGCATTTCATATCGGATATTCAGTTTTCCAAGTTAAATATTTTTAGAATTTCCTATTCGTATCTGCATTTATATATACAGCTCTGTGTAAAGATTATGTCTGTCCTGGTTGGGATTGAGTCAAATTTCCAAAAATCTTGAACTTTTCATGAACAGCGTGAAACAGCAGAACCTTTGTTTCAGTCAGTTCACTACAAAAGGCCAGAGGAAATTAAGTTAAGAGAAAAATATTAATTGTGCTTGCGTATCATCCTAAATTAGTCATCTTCCTCCTGTTCTACAAATTGCTGTGGGCTATGCTGGTATACAAGGTATACACCAGCTGAGGATTTGTTTTTGTAAATCCCTTTTGGGTTTGCACTCCAGCAGGGCCCATGCCAGTGACTATCTCTGACAGCCCAGAAGAGATATCAATTGTAATAGATTGTGCCCCTGAGAGCTTTTCTTCCTATTTGTCTATGAGTGTGTGTGCACGGGAGAGAGACTGTCTTTTATCTTTTGCCAAAAGTGGCTTTAATCCAGCACTGAGCTTTTCTTCTTCACGCATGTTCCCAAATGCTCCAACATTTTGTGTTTTCAGGGTGGGATCAGCAAAAGGCAGCTTTCAGAGAACATCTTGCTTTAGAAATTTCAGAAAGCAGCATTTTTTCTTTAGAAGAGAGGCGAGGGAAGCAGCAGAAGTGATGACAGAGCTGAGTTTTGAAGACTCGGAGGGAATGGCATTGCTGCACCACGCCGGGCCCTCTGCTGTGCCAAAGAGCTCCAGTAGCGGAGCTCTGCCAGATCCTGCCAAGGCAGTTAGAGAGGTCACAGCTTCCCTCCCTCCATCCCCGACCTCCCCTTCCCCTGCCAGAAGTCCCCGTCCCAATATGTCATGCCATGGGGCGGAGGGGACTGCATTTCACACCCTGTCTGCCAGCAGGTGAGGAGGAGGCTGATCTTTTCACCACGCTGCGAAGCGCAGTGGAGGGATGTGAACCGCTGTCGCCACCGCCGCATCTCCCCCGGAGGCCATGGTGTCTGGAGAGACGTGCCGTTCCTCAGCCCATGCCTCCTCCCCTCGCCATCGCTCCCCAGGGCCCGGGGGCTGCAGTTACATGTTGGCTTGCAAAAGTGGCTCATACGCACCCCCAGACTGTAGTTGTCCTCCATTTCTGCTCTAACTAGAAATTTCCAGCTCGAGCAGACCTGTGCTGATAGAAACCGGTATCAGGAATAAACATCCGCTGGAAGTGAACAGACTATGTATCACAAGAGGGAAAGGAATAATGGTCAAAAAATAATTGGCCACGTTTTTGGATAAGGCAGTGACGCAGAACTCAGGACATTCATGTCTTTTCCTGATTCTGGTCCAATTTTACTCCATAGTTGTCTTAAAAACTCATAAATTGAGTAATTACAAATCACACACTCTCTTAGTGCCTGTAAATTAGAAACATAGAATCATAGAATCGTGGAAAGTTTTGGGTTGGAAGGGACCTTAAAGATCATTTAGTACATAGGAGAGCACAGGTTGGAAAGGACCTCGAAAGATCATCTGGTCCAACATTTTGTGTCAAAGGGAGACTAGATGAGATTATCTAGCACCCTGTCCATTGCATCCTGAAAACCTCCAGTGATGACAACTCTACCACGTCCCTGGGGAGGTTATTCCAGTGAACAATCGTTCTCACTGTAAAAAATTTCTTCCTTATATCAGGATGAAACCTCTCCCGGTGCAACTTGTACCCACTGTCCTTTGTCTTCTCTATGTAGCTTCTTGCGAAGAAAGAACCTCCATCCTCCTTGTAGCTGCCCTTTAAGTACTGGAATACTGTGATGAGGTCCCCCCTGAGCCTTCTCTTCTCCCTTGAGAACCTCATCATAGTATTCTCTTCTTAAAGGAGAAGAGACCTAACTCCTTCAGTCTTTCCTCAAAGGGCAGGTTCTACAGCCTCTTGATCATCTTTGTGGCCCTCCTTTGGGCCCTCTCCAGTCTGTCTGCATCTTTTTTGAATTGTGGGGACCAGAACTGGACATAATACTCCAGGTGCGGCCTGATAAGAGCTGAGTGAAGTGGAATGATCATGTCTCTATCTCTGCTGATAATGCCCCTGTGGACGCAGCCCAGGATCCAACACTTGTTTCACCAGGACGCCCAGGTCCTTTTCAGCAAGGCTGCTCCCCAGCCTCACAGATCCTAGCCTGTACTGGACTCTTTGGTTATTTCGTCCCAGGTGCAGGACGTGTACTTGTCTTTGTTAAACTTCATACTGTTCTTGCTAACCCACTCTTACAGATTGCCCAGGTCTGTCTGTAAGATGGTTCTCCCTTCTGACATGTCAACCTCACCATCCAGTTTAGTGTCATCAGCAAACTTGCTGAGAGTGTTTTCAATCCCATCATCCAGATCATTTATGAAGAGGTTGAACAGGAGTATTAGGAGTTGTTGCCAATGCAGAGAAATATTTGGACTCTCGTTTTATTCTGAGGCAAAAGAGACCATTTTGCCTCAGTCCCAGGAAGTTTGTGGAGAAGATCCACCCGGAAGCCATTTCCAAGGACATAAAAGATGGGAAAGTTCTTGGGAACAGCCAGAGTGGGTTTGCCAGAGGCAATGACCAACGTGATAGCCCTCTGTGATGAGATGGCTGGCAGTCGGACAAGGCGAGAGCAGGACATATTCATTACTTTGACTTTAGCAAGGCTTTCTACAGTATCCTTATAGCCAAACTGGTGAGACATGGGCAAGAGAGTTGGACTATAGGATAGGCGGAAATTGGCTAGATGGACAGTGACCAGCAAGACTAAGGATGGTGAGCAGCAGGGCTGCTCAGGTGTCTGGTTAATAGTGGCATTCTCAGGGATCAATGCCGAAGCCAATACAGTTCAACACCTTTATTAAAAATCTGGACAACAGGGTGAGGTGCAGTATCAGTGGTTTTGCAGATATGAAATTCCCTTATATTAAGCACTTGTGAAACTAGGTTTGGCATACTTTGTCCAGTTTTGGTCCTTTCCAGTACAAGAAAGACATTGACAATGTGAGCAAGTGCAGCGGAGGGCCACCAAGATGGTCAGGGGCTGGAGCACAAGGCATATAAGGAGAGGCTGGGAGAGCTGGGCTTGTTCAGTCCAGAGAAGAAGCGCCTTTCGGGGGGGACCTTCCTGCTATCTACAAAAATTTAATGGGTGTATAGAGAAGAAGAAACCATACTCTTTTGGGAAGTGCGTAAGGCAGCAGGCACAAATTGCAACACGGAAAATTCCAATTAGATAGTAAGATATAATTTTTTTTCCCCACTATGAGGGTAGCCAAACACTGGAGGAGAGTGCCCAGAGACAGTGGAATCTCCATTGTTGGAGATGTTCAAAACTCAACTACACGAGGAGATCCTGAGCAACCTGATCTAGTTGGCCTTCTAGTTGGCAAGCCAGCTAAGAACGGAGGGGTGGGGCTCTGCATTTTCTGCGGCATTTTTCATTCGTAGCTTAGTGATTTTTCCCCCTCATTGCTGTATAGGGCCAAGAACCAGTCCCTGTGGGGCCTGACTAGAAAAACAGTCATTTGAGGATGTTTTTTCTTCTACGGTTACATTTTTGTTGCTTCTGTTAATGAAAAAAACACTATTATTGTGTTAAATGCCCTGCAGAAGCCTAAATAAATTTTATCAGTCTTAAAACCTTTATCAACCAACCTTATTTTGTTAAAACATCTGTGTTAACATAGCTTGAAAAATGATACCAGGTGAGTCTGACAAGATCTGTTTTCCATAAATCCATATCAACTGGCATGGCTGATAGCATTCTGCTGCAAAGAGAACTCTTTATCAGCAACTCTGATGTTTTGCCCAGGATTGATGGTAAGCCCAGAAGCCTGCTTTCAGATCACCGTATTTATGCCTTTAAAATAATGGCACACAAATGAGCTTTCTTACAGGCCTCTGGAAACATAAGCCACGACTTTCCCAGTTGGGTGCCAAAGACTGCACATTTAAATAATGTCTGCAAAGGCTATGGGAATGGCAGATGCTTAAAATTAGGTTATGTTTATTTATATGTTGAACATGGGTTTAGGCATCTAGCTTCTTATGTGAAAATTATAGAAGTGTGAATAGCCCACTTCCAGACAAGCATGATTATGCTTGTGATCATCTGCTTTGCTTATATATAAAAACCTGCTAAAAGTGGGCATAGACAGCAGGAACTCGTTCAGCATGGCCGTGCCGGCAGGGGAGGGCAGGGTTTCCTCCACTGCCAGGTGTCAAACGCAGCATCAGACAATAGCGGAGGTGTGGAATGATGTACAACATGAAGATGCACCTGCGTGGGAATTTGCCACGGAGCAGGTCTGGGACGGAGATTATATGGCATTTAAAGAAAGAGACACAGAGAGGGCAGGAGAGGGAGAGATGGACAGAGGAAGAATTAAAAATTAGAATTAAAGCAGGAAAATGATAAGTCCCTCCAAGTCCTACTAAGCTACTGCTGCTGAGGTCAGGACTGTCCCTGAGTTCAAACCATTTTATTTGCTGCCGCTTACGCTGCCATCAAAGTGTGCTTTTCCAACTGGCTGCATCCCATCTCCCAGAGTAGGAGCTAAACTTTGCCACAATAAATCAAACTGAATCTCATATGTAGTATTAAAAATTACAAGTGCATTGTAATCAGCCTGTGTTGGTTGTGGACAAAATCCATAGGAAAGAAATTCACAGCAAATGTCTTTGCAGTGCTGAGGGCGGGAGGTGAGATTTTGAAGATGATCTAAGTACATGCCTCAGCAGGGCTGATTTTCCTGGGTGGGCTGACGTGCTCACGTGGGTGCACCACTCCTGATAGCCAAACAAGCTCGTTCAGAACAAGCTGGGCGTCTCTGCACAGCCCTACTTTATCACACAAGCTTTGCATTTAACATTGGCTCCTGAATGCATAAATCATTTTTAAGTGGTACTTCTGGCCAGAAATGGAACATATTTAGACACCAAATTCATATTTAAATCACTGGGAATTCGCTGTCTGAACACCTTTGAAAATCTGGTCCTATGGCTTTCAAGTCACTGAAGTGTATTTGTAAGTCTTAGCCAAAGGACTAGTCTGATCTTGCCATCTATTGATAGAAACGCACGCTACAGCTGGGAATGTATTTTCTTTACAATCTTTTTCAGGAACCTGAAGGGCCGGAGCCATCCAGTCTATGAAAATCAGCTCCTGCCTTCATCAAACTGAAGAGCTAGTATTTACAGGGTATTTCTATTGTCCCTTGACAGGCTAAAAAAAGGATTTGTCTCCTTTATTGTTTCTAAAACAATAGGACCCAAGGAAAGCAATTGTTTCTAATATTGGACAATACATTTACCCCCCAAAGACAAGCAGTTTGTAAAGCGGGATGCCTGCTCTGTCTCCAGTGCCCAGTTTGAGGGCACAATTTTCAAGAGGTGAGTTCTGCAGTTCAGGCCTCTTTCAAGTTTATCAACTCAGTTGCCCAAAAAAGCAAATAGTCAAAACTGTTCATAGTTTAAAAAAAAAAAAAAAAAAGAGTCTAATAAACTATGTGGGGACTGAGGGTAGGGGAGGTGATTTCCAGCCATCCTGTGCTTCTGGAGCCTCAGTTCTTCCCCACCATGTTTGTTCCCAGCCTTGCCTCTGGAGATCATGTACCTGCTCTACAGTAGCCACCTTTCTTATGCCTAATTTACCACACCATTTTTTTCATGCTTAATTCAGAAAGGAAAGAATTTATGGACCATAAGACCTCACACAAAAAAAATCACAGAGGGAGGGAGGGAGGGGAAGGAGTCTGGCAAAGGGATGGATCAGAAGCAATAAAAGTGCTTTTCCTTCTCCATCATCTAGGGAACTTGTGACTCCTAATGTGGGAGGACTGAAACTCGCTATGTAGTCCTGAAGTTAATTTAAAATATAATCAACAAAGTACTTAAAAGAATGAACCTCTGCCAAATGAGTAAGCCATTAAAATACACCCAAAGTATGTTATATAAGCAGAGTTTAATGCAACTGCATGGTAAGAAAATATTTGGAGTCGCTAAGTCTGTATGTACCACAAATCAAAGTGTTGTATAATCAGAATTATTTTGTCACCATCTTGTGGGACATTAGGGTAACATCTGGCATGCTTCTGATTTCAGCTTGTGGGTCCAATATGTGCCGAAGAAAATGGTGAGGAAGTGATTGCTCTAAACATTACACTGGTGTCAGTGCACACAATAGTGTAAAATGAGCATTTTTGAGCTCCTGCAGTTTTACTGTGCTGCTGAGCAAACTTTCCCATTTGCAGGCCAAATATTTCTCCCAAAGGCTGTATGCGGATTCTTACAAAAGTTGGCACAAAAAAGGGGGAAGAGAAATCAGATTGCTAACATAAACAGTTATGTCTTCTCAGAGAACGTCTCTGTTCCAGCCATCTGATTTCAAATGGTTTCCTTAAGCCCTAATTTATTACTTCAAGTTCAGAAACTGTGCCTCGTCTGAGGATGCTTGAGAAATACACTCCCTCTCTCCATCGGCCCAAGCAGTTGGTGTCTGATGCAAACTTTTCTGGGTAAATGTGAACCAGATGTTCCCCAATCCTGACTTGTGAACTTCTGTCCCAGGTTTCCACCCTGAGCCAGCGCGAGTCGGTTGGAGAGCTGCAAAGCGGGAAGGGGCTGTCTGGGTAAGGGCGCTGCTCCAGAGCCCCGTGCGCAGAGCTGTCGTAGCGCTCCTCCCTCGCTGCCCGCGTCCACCAAAATACAGAGCACGCTTTTTCCGGGGCCACTTTACAGCACCCAGCACAGCAAAACGGATTTGTAGCCAACGACCACGTCGTGCTGTGAGCTTCTGAGAGAGGTGCCGCGGCAATGCCCCTGTGCCAGCTCTGCCCGTGGACGCCTGGCAGCCGACCCCCCTGCTGCTGCTGCGTTAGCCGAGGACGTCGTATCTGAGAGGCCTGTGATAGAGAAATCTGGAGTCAGATTATACTTCCCAACTGTTAATAAAATTTCCCCTGGAATAAAAGTAGAGGAACTGGCGCCACTTTATGTTATTCAAAACCACAAATTTCCTCTCCCTTGCAATCTGCCAGAGTTACAGACTCTTTTGCAACTTCTTAAAAATTCAAGATGTTTTCCTCAAGTGAGCATCCCCCTCCTTCAAAACGCACCCAGGGAAAATTAGTGATCCAATATAGCATTGCTGCTAATGAGGAGAGGGAAGGGTGACAGTGAACCAGCACGACAGCCCCATGCATGGGAATACATAGCAAGTGCTTCACCCCTGCATCTTCCCTGCCTGGGGATGTTAAAGGTTTCTGCAGCAAAAGGATATGTTGATACGAATGATGCTGCTGCGGCCGAGGCGAGGAACGTAAGCTGTGTGTGAGAGGGACGAGGAGGGTCTCTTCATTCTCAGCCTCAGGGCTGCTCTGGGACCGGTAAATTAAACGGGGCTGGGGCATGGGCCGACCTCTGCCTCACTGGCTGCGGCATTAAATTGTCACCACGTTTCTTGGTGCTGTTTTGGCCCGAACCACTCTCCAGATGGCCTGTGGGCACGTTTCGGAGCAGCACAGGGCAGAGGCTCCCTGCAGCAAGCAGGGACCCCTGCCTCAGAGCAGGAGTTTATACCTATAGGTGTATGGAGGTGCACTACGTTGTGCCAGTACTTAGTAGGGTAGAGGTAGCCATGAAGGCAAGGTTTTATTTGATGCCTGGCAAGACCTGTTTAAAATTTCTTGTCTGGATTGACAGTCACATTTTCTTGTTAAGAAGTACCTTTGACTCTAATGCAGGCATGGAGGGAGCTGGATGGGAAATCATGAAACAGATTATTTCCCAGTTTTTAACAGCATATGTCACCTTATGTCTTCCATTGTTCGGTGTGTTACAGTCGTCCTGCCCTGAGGCCTCTGGCTGTATAGGACATTATAAAATAGACCACTGATGTCAGCTGGAGCCTGTTGTTATTCGGTAATGAACTTGTTAAATTTGTTACAGGTAATAAATGCTAAGAACAGTCAAGAACCCTAAACCAGACAATTGGAGATTTGAGGACAACACCTTTCTTTGATTTGTCTTACTGTTTCCAATAGGCTGAAAGACAGGTGGCTCCTGAACATCAGCAGGACAGGAGATCTGTCCCAAGTGGGACACAGCAGACACCCCAACGCCAAGCCTCGGAGGTGCCGTGCCATGTCCTGTGAGCCACAGCTGCACACAGGACATCCGGGCTCCTTGATGGCACCTGCGGAAGAAATAGGGCTCGGTTATGAGATTGACAGAAGGCACTTCTGGGGAACCAGCTACCCACACTGCCTCCAGGAGATGCTAAGGCACGACCTCTACACTGACCACTGAAGTCCACGCTGGAGGGAAGCAGCTCCCTCCTTTGCGGCTCCCGGACAAGCCCTTTTCTGATGACAAAGGATCAGCGCACTATCGCTGGAGCAGGGACTGGGAAAGTGAGGAAAACTAAATCACTTCCCAGCCGAAAAAGCAGGCGTTTTATATACGCAAGGGAGATTCTTTGACACGCTCTGTAATTCAGCAATTAGGAGCATGCTCTTTTTAGGAAGAAGATCTAGCTTTGAGACTATCATCTGCTAGTTGCAGCTATGTAGGGATGACAGCCTGTCTCCTGCATGCCAAGAGATCATTTTAATGTCCTCATATCTAATATACCAATATTTTTAGCTCATACTTGGCATGGCACTGATCACATCATTTAGCTTTGGCTCATATGGTAAAGGCAGTGTATACAACTAGATAGACTTTTAAAGCAAAATATGCCCTCAGATTTGCATGAAAATTCTGCTTTCAGAGCAAGTGATTCTTGTGTAGCTATGGGGAATTTAACTGGCAACATTTCTAATAAGACAGAAATTTTGAATAGCAACTCCTGATTAAAAAAAAAACACAAGAGTTACTGTGCTACACCATTTCTCCTGTATTTCCATTAGTAATAGTATATTTTGAAAAATAATCACATGCTTTGTCCTGGTCAAAATGCTAGAGGAAGACGCATGGCCAGGAACAAACGTCCAAAAAACCCCACAGCCTGCGGTCTCAAGCATGGGGAACTGGATCCCCACACTAGATCCGTGCACCAGCGCAGAATTTCATGCGTATTATTGGGATTCAGTGAAGGGCTAGAAATACACCCTGGTATGGTGACTTGTGGGATCACAGCCAGAAGTCTTTTATTGTACTGAACAGCGGTCACACCAATTCACAGAAATTTTTTTTGTAATGTACCACATTACAAAAAAACCAAAAAACTTTGCCAAGTTGCTTCTTATGCCTTCTGACATAGAAAATGCCACTGGCTTGATGAGGAGTGTGTATGTGGGGGGCAGGTAGAAATATTTAAATACATGTTTGTTTGAATGTGTGTTTCTAGGACAATAATGTTAAATATGATATCTCACATTTTTCAGTGAGCAAAGCAGAAAGAAAAAATGTTGAAGAACCAATTTCTCCAGAAGAAGATTGTTCTGGTTAAAAAGTTAGAGGCTCATCCAAGAGATATGAAACAATGTTTGTGGTGCACGGACCAAAACACACAGAAAAAGACACTGCACAGCACGGAATTGCCTGTAGGTATATTTTTTATCAAAATCTTATGATTCTTACAGCTTATATATAATTTATTATGGCAGTAACAACACGACACTGATAACAATGGTGGGGTTTTTGTTTGATTATGGGCTAGGTAAGCTTTTCAGGTAGCCAGAAGCTTGTTTCCATTTTAGAGATAAAGCCCTCCCTGTCCCTCTGCTTAGACAGGAGTGTGGGTTACTGCTGGAAACAGTGCTCCAGAGTTCCCTTCCTTCACTGCTTTGAAAATACTCTGAACGCCAAATTTCATATGAAGCAATGCTGTCGTCAACTGGCCAGGCAAACACATTGCAGGAGGGTGTACTTCCAATCCAAAGAAAATCTCCCTCTTTTATGCCTGCCTATCTGCATTCTCCACAGATCCATCTCAAAATAATCCCTCTGAGTAAATATTTGGCAGCATAATACCAAAAATATACCGGCCACATAAGAAAGAGCAGCAATGAATCTCTAATCCTGGCATGGAAGAGAGGACTCTAGAAGTAAAATAATCTTTTTTTACTGTGTGCTTTCTAGTGCTGCCTTTATGTTAGCACACAGGTGGTGTGTTTTCCCTTTGAGGTAACAACCACAGATTTACTCCTGTTTTTCCCTCCTCTCTCAGAAGTTGCAAGCAGGAATTTAGTTAAGGAACTTTTCTGGCAAAAGCAGTAATAATAAACCTGAGACAGAAAACAATAATTGCAGGGCAAAAGAATTCTTAGCTAAATACCTTGTAAACCCTGATGAAAGGGGCTACTGGTGGCAGCTTTCTTCACCCTGAGTTGCAGACCTTCCAGGAACACCAATACTATCAGGGCTGCTGTTTTCTTTACCGAGGCGTTAAATAAATGTTTTTACAACAAGCCTTTTCTGCAAGACATTTTAAATACAAAGCACTAAAAAGAAACTTTCTGGCCCCTGATTTGACAAGAACAAATTTCAATTTGTTTTCTGTGAAACCACATTTTTAATTATTCCAGCTTCCAGAGGAACATCAAAAAACTCACGGAGCATGATGAACTGACCATGCATGTCATTACCATGATCAGTGAATGACTGCCAGAGACAACCGAAGTGCAAAAAAGGATTTCATCCCACCAGGCGTAAAGATGTGCTGGTGCTGTGAATCACCCTAGCCTTTTGCATATAGGAAATTCACGAGCTCTCCTTGAATGTTCCTTGCTTCTGTAAATCAGACTGTAAAATAAAATCATACAGTGATTTCAAAAAGAGTCTTTCAGTATTCATAAATGCGGGGTTTTGCTTTCCAAAACAAAATAGTAATGGTGTGCAAGACAGAAATAGCTTGTTTTATTTCAGGTACTCGGAGAGAGAGTAGTTCTCTACATTTACAGTGCGGGTTCTCCCTGTTGCATGCTTTGTCTAATTATACAAATAAGATTTGAAAAACATATGTGGACAAGAAAATTGTGTTGCAGGAACAGAGATAAAACACACACACAGATTAAAGAAGGAAACATTTGTTTATTAAAAAGGAAAAGGTTCTGGATGGCAGCACAGAGTCAGACATGAGACAGATTAATGTATGCACAGCTGTTCATGTTTAAAGGCAGAATATAGACATAAATACAGTTAGATCTTTGCTCTGCTCTGCTGCTACAGTATTTTTATACAGCCGATTCAAAGGAATATCTGTCATAACTGAACATAAGGAGAAATTTATCGGAAACAGAGCACAGATTGCTTCTCTAAAGCCAGGATAAACAAAGCCCAGAAAAGCCTCTCAAGCCATGGTACTGCAAAATAAACTTAACTGTGCAAAAGAAAACCACAGGATCCATCTCTGTGGATGAGAAGATTAAATGTCAGATTCAACTCCAAGTCAGACAGTTTGTTCTTCTGTTTGAATAAAATGCAGGTAATTTTCCCCTGCTAGCATCACAGTTACTGCTCCGTCTGAAGGAAAGCCAGTATTGTGAAGCAGGAACGCACTTTAAAAGCAATACCTTACTTTTTCTATGATCTATTCAGCTTATTTCCAAAGCACACCAGGGAAATAGAGAGAGAGAGGCTGATGAGGCCTCCCTCAAAGTTTTTTTTTAATGCAGTGAGACCATCTTGAAAAATCAGAAAGGCTCAGGAAAAGATGGCCAAGTACTACAGGAGAGCAAAGCAGGCCTTACAAGAGAGGCCATGAGCTGGTCCAGAGGATACGAATGCCACTCTCTAGCTTGGAGGACATTATCTCGTATCACTTCTGCCAAGCTGACCTCCAGTTCTACTTTTACCTGCATTAAGTGAGTGAGATACCATGTAACTGTTCAATACATGAGTATGTATAAAGGCATTTAAGTGCAGCCTTTGGCTTTTCATGGTTCAAATTCTACAAAAGTAGAAATATGGAAGTCTGTTGTATCATGAAAGTTGATTTTTGGAAAAGGTTCTGGTGGGCTTCTTTGGAGTGTAATTGAAAATTTTTTTAATTTTTAAATAAGGCCAACATAGATTTACTGCCAACATGGATTACTGTGAAATCTCAACTGCAATGTTTATATAGAAATGCGCATTTTAATATTAATTTCCTATTTAAATATTCAATTATCTTGCTTCAAAACTATTTTTGTACATACTTTTCCTGTTCTCTATTTTTTAAATTAAGGTTAAAATATTACAGCATATTTCTGTTGCACTTCTAATTCAAGTTCAGTTTTGATAGCCACAGAACATCAACTTTCAGGAATCTATTTGTTTCTTTATGGAAACAATAAAAACCAACCCCTCACAGTCCTCACTAATCTTACTTAAAGCCCTGCAAGATACAGAAAGCACTTGCAAGCTAGTAATATTTTATTCAGATTCTGAATTTCTCAGGGATCTCATGTGTTACTACAATAAAACTGCAAAGACATAAACCCTCTCCTTGTTATGTGTAACTTTTATTTCAAATAGTCAACAAAACTGAGAAGTTATGTTAAACATATTCCGGGTTACAGGAGTGGAAGAAAAACCCCAAAGCTTTCCCTCATCTTTTTGAGTATGTCTTGGATATTATAGCCTTTCAGTTAGATAAGAAAAATACATGATCATCCTTCAGAAACCTGCATAGACATACACGTGCTGAAATCAGAGAGTCACAACTCTTCCCATGAGCGTGGGATTGGTGACCGTACACCACACTTACACGCGTCCTGGATCAAACGCCTGGGCATATTCTGCTCCTCTCTCCCCGGAGAGTAGCACCACAGACCATGACAGGATGAATCCAGCTGGGATGGAGACTGTTAGTGGACCCACAGCCAGGGTTTCCAGCTCCTCTGCTACCTCCCCAATATCACATTCTGGGAGATACAGGTAAAAGACATCTAGATGATGTCTTCATCAAGAGATGTCACGGGTACTGCCACATAGCAGTACACCATTTCATAGCACGCTGAGTGACATTTTGTTAGATAAAGGTGAGCAACAAGATTTTTTTACATCAAGTCCGTCTTCAGCATTCAATATTCAGGTAAGGACTACATGTGTGTGTGCATACACACAAGCGAGTAAGCGCAGTTGTGTCACCTAATATTTGATGCTATCTTTGATGGGATTGAAAGCGTCCTAGAAGACATCTAAGAGAAAGCATTATTACAACCATCTTTAACTATTACCATTCCTTAATTTTTTTTTTTTTTTTTTTTTTTTAATATGGAATAGTGATGGGACAGTTGAGCACTTCGTTTCCTAACCATCAGCCAAAGCTGGAAGCTGTCTGACTGTGACCAGCCGTGGGCAGCTCGGCACACGCAGACCCACGAGGTGGAGCTCGCAGCGCTCTCACGGAGCACCCCGCTACTCTGGCACGCGTCTCGGCTGCCCAGTGGGATGGAAATCCACAGCAATGACAGTTAAAGGAGATGGAAATATAATACTGCAAGTACAACCCATGATTCTCATATTATTGCGCGGACCTTCTAACATGTCAGCATCATCACATCTCCAAATTCACCAGAGCTGATCATCAGGCTCATGTTTTCCTTAAATTGCCTTCAGGATGAAAAGTTAGTAAGTTGAAATGGGGTGATTGATTAAGCCCTTTTTCTCAACAAAATCAAAATCCTAACACAAGGAATTCACAAAATGCCACAACACGCAAATACTTTCTCCCTACACCATGGCTGAAACTCCAAAGCAAGCATAAAAGAAAGCAAAGATGCAAAAAACTACAATACAATATGGTGCTGTTTTATGCAGAAGTTGACTGGACCACAGGGTTTGCTCTAATTATAGAAAATACATTTTTACTCAAAAATTACTATTATTACCCAATAAAAACATGCTGTGTTGAATATTGGGTTAAAAATCACTTTCTTTGGTAGTGGATTTTCAGAGTGATTCTGTGGCAGCAGAGCTGAGCGCTTCCTAGCCCTTAGCTGGAGTTTCAGGGCTGAAAAGAAAACGGTCCTCCTGGGGATGGAGGAGGACTGCAGTTCCCCTTCTGCCAAAGCAGTTGTTTGGGGTCCATGCTATAAATGAATTGATCTGAGTTTAGGACAAGGAGGAGGAAGATTATTTCAGATTTCTACATTATTTCAGTGAACGATTTACAGGGTAACCCCCCGAGAAAGGTACAGGTGAACATGGGGGGATGACTGGAAAGAGCACACAGACATGCGGTTCGTACCTCTGAAGCAGGATTTGCTTCCATGGAAAATATTCCTATGATTATAACCTGCTTGTGTGGCAGTTATTGCAGGATAAGTCAATGTATATTACTGTGAAGAGGTGTTAAGAATGTAGTTATTCTGTGCATAAACAAGTTGAAATGTTTTTGCAACATTTTGTTCTAAGCGTTTCATACCAAAAAAAAAAAAAAAAAAAGAAAAAGAAAAAGTACTCCGGTACCATTCACACAAGCATATTTATTATATAAATATTTCATAAATTACAAGATTTTAATTATAAATGTAAACATTTCTAGGAAAATAATGTTTTATATTCTTATTAATGTTTACAACTAATATAAGGCACATAGTGCAAAAATACATTTCTGATGCAGAGATCACAAAATAATTACCTACATGTGTTATCTAAAAAGTAGCTGTTTACGCTTTTGTGGTACAGTATTGTTTTTAATTAATACATATTGCTAATTCGTGGCTAATATAGCTACCAATTGTACTGGCATGCAAAACAAAGATTTGCTTTACAGAATGCATATTGTCAGAAAAAGCATTTATAGTTATCTGGTACATAATGTATGTTATTATGGATGTAGAAAATTTTACTCTGAATACCTGAGAGTTGGCCCTGAAACGCATTATCTTTATATGCGTATATTTCTACAGTTCTGGACTGTAAAGTAATACAAAACAACAAATCAAAGAGCTAGATCATTTTTTAAACCTTGTAATTCTTTCATACGCTTACTTTTCAGGAAGAAATAATTTCAACTAGCTGATGTTAGAACGGTATTTACAAACATTGAAAAGTTAAACTCAGCCAAAGGTGGACACCAAAAACACTGTGGGGCTTGATGCCTCTGCCCAGGGTTTTCACTAAGGTTATTGAAAAATATGTTGAATTTGAATATAAGCGGGACACACACTACAGCCTTTACTAATATGCCATTGGCCAGTACAAAGGAGTAAGGTGTACATGGAAAGTGTTTAACACATCATATTCATACAATCACATACACGATGCTACGGTAAACAGAACACACTGCTTTTACAGTATACTTGGATGAAAAGCAGGGATTTAAAACCAGATTTCCAAGCAATTTGTTTCCTTATTTTCTTTTCCTGTAACCACAACAAAACTAAGGCTAGATGTTTAACATGTGCTATAGAGACTACAGAGGTTAAACCACGCTTCTCAGGATTACTGCTAGTATTTGAGCACCACAAAGAATATAATGAAAGGGATTGGGAAAAAATGCCTTTACTGACAGAGAAACACACAGACCTTTAGAAACTATCTCAAGTATGTTGGTTATATACTTTTCTGCTGTAAGTTGTTGACAGATAATTCCTAAAAGGTTTCACAAAATGGGAAGTATTTGAAATTATTACCTGTCTTCTCTATATAGCAATAACTCTTTCCTTTCTATATTTTAGTACAGTTGATCAAGAAAACCAGTAGAGTATAAATTTTACCGAATACTGCATAAAGAATTGCACTGATTAGTTGCAGGTAAAGTATTACAATTATGGTACAATTTAGAGTGTTACCCATGGTAGTAACCTCAGTGCAATTTACTTGCTAATATATACTGTACATTGAATTAATGCCTCTCCAATAAAACCTGAAGGTTTTTGATTGTGATTTATGCACTTGCTAGCCCACAAACAGATAATACATCCCTGAATAAACACTGAAGAAAACAGGAATTCTTAGTAGTGAGCATTACAGTAATAAGCATGACAGAGACGAAAGAATTAAAATATATATATACACAGCACCTACAATTTGCACCTAAATGGCAGACATCCCTGCTTTGATGCTCTTACCACATCAGAGTTCTCACTGCATTTGAAGTTGGAGACCAATAATTGTGTTAGGAATACATTTTCCGCAGAATCCTCCACATCTTCCATATATTTTAGTACCATCCTGGGAATTAGACCAAGAGAACGGTCAATCAACAAAAGCAACTGAAATCACAGTTGTGCAAAAAGCTCCTTGAGGTTTGCACACAATAGACCTTTTGACAAATCGTACCTACAAATACTGTATCAAGAGACACCATCAAATTAGCAAAACGAGCACAGAGATCCTTTATCAGTATCGCTGTATACATTCTTCCCAGGCTTACCATCCAATGTTGTCTTAAACTGTGCATGCTTACTGTTCTTGTTCAGCTGGCCTTTTGGTTTCCCACACGAATCAAGTTGGAGGCAAGCAATCTGTAAGGATCCTCTGTAGTAGGGTATCTTTAATAAAATGGTTTTTGGGGTGTTGTGTTTATTTTTTTTTTTAAGTATTATTAGATATCTTCAAAACTTTTAATAAACCTAATTAATGTAACAATAGGCTCTTAAAATCAGTAAGAGAAGGGTAGGCAGGCAGTGTTGATCTGGATTAGATTCTGGGCGATGTGATTAAACATAGTTTTCGCATTACATCTGGAAGACGACTTAGATGGGTCAGAGACCTTGAACACTATTTTTGATTCACAGCCAGCTTTCACTAGGGATTCATCACTTGCACCTCTGGAGGCATAATATTCCAAGCCATAAGTGCAGGTAAAGGAAAACAACATCGACTTACGTGGGATTTCTGTATGTCAGCAGCTGCATAGTTGCCCTGAGCAAGCCACCTAACTGTACTGGATATTCTCAGACCTGTACCAGCCAAATTAATGCTGAACTGTCCCTAACAAAAAAAAAAAAGAGTAAAAAAAAAAAAAGCAAAAGTTAAAACACAGAGCTGATAAACAGAGTTCAAAACACTAAAACACTTCACATTGGCATATCTGCACATATCACTTAGGGAATATCTAGACATTAAGTACTCAAAGGTGTGTACTTAATGTGGGTTAGTCACACTGCATTATACCCTTTTTTTGGACACTCAGGATATAGACGCAGACACGTGCACAAGTTATTCTGCACCTGTACATCAGCTGATCTGTAGCATCTGTCTGCAGAGTCTGAATACAGAACTAACATCAGACAATTCAAATTATTTTAGCCTCCTTGCTACATATTAAATTTTAATTTACAAAAAGTACGGACTTGCAACATGCAAGAATGAGGCTGGCTTTCTTCAAAGACCTTTTTTTTTTTTTAAAGTGCCTGAACTCTTTCGAAATAACATGGTCAGGACCTACTGCTGTCTGGAAATTACAGACTAGTCACTTAGCCATCTAATTCTCAAATTTTTGCAAGCACACTCTTCAAGCATCATCCTCTTATCTTCCATTTCTTTTTCAGTATACTAAATAACATAATTGAACATGAACATAAGTGGAGGTTAAAATAAATAAATTTATGGCTAAATGGAATGTTTTGCAATACAAACCATTCAAAACAGTTTATTAATTCTAAAATATTTGCCTACACAAATACATACTCTGAAAACTAGCTTTAAAACAGAATCAGTTCATATGAGAATAAGAAATATATTTAAAGCAACAAACTGCACTGCCTTGGTAAAAAAACTGGGGCACCTAAAATGATTAAATTGCATTCACACAGAAGTACAATATGTTGGAAAGAAGTACTACCTCCACAAAGAGCCTAATGGTCAGTTTAGGGAGAACTACAATCAGAAAACTCCTGCACACTTCCATACAATTCACGGAAGGCCTGAATTTCTATATTCAGACCTAGTTAAAATTGTCCAAATCCTGAGATCAAAGCTTTAGCAAAGATAACATTTCTATTACATATGGTAGCTTCTGTATTTTATTGCTTAATATCGTCATAGTCAGGTGTATCTTTTTTTTTATATATATATAAATATTTGTGTGGGTATATGTATGTATGCATGCATAAAAATACAACATTCAGCCTTTATTCTTGTGATTCACTGAAATTCCTTCATCAAAATTCGGTCTTCTAATGTTCAGTATGGCAGATTTATTTTGAGAGTACTTCTATGTAAAGTTGCTGTGTTTATAGCGCTCATATACTCAGGATGAGCTAACATAAGCTCATATGGATAGGGTAGCTTGTTCTTCAAGTGCCCCAAAAGTGGAAGATTTCTATTTAATGAATAAAGTATCTGGAGGAAATTCATACAAGCGGTGTGGAATGCTTTCCAAAATTAACAGGCCCAAAGTAGCTTCATTCACAGTGATACCATTTTGCAAAGACAAATGAGAAGTGCTGTGTACAATTATAATGACAGCTTAACAGCTGTCTGTCATGGCATGCAGCATACTGAAGGCCAGGAACAGATTTCAAGGACTGGGAATGCAGGAACTGAGGCTTTTTTACTGCATTAAAAGTGTTAGTATCAGTGCAGACCTTATAGATGGAAATGCATCAGTGTAAAACCACGTAAGCAGAATGACTTCCCAACAGAAGTTGCAGATGGCAAATAGGTGTGTATTGTACTAAGCCCAAAGGGTTTCCAGGTTGAAGATATCCAATACTGTAATGAACTCCAACTGTTTTCTTGTCAGGTTAAGTCAGGTACTCAGATACTTCATTTGTACCTAAATTGTACATAAATTGTCTCTAGCTGCCCCTGAATGCATCCACGCACATAGCCTGTCTTAAGTTTAAGCACCTAGGATAGATGGACAACAGGGATTTACCTCCATGCAAGTCTGAGGTAGTCAATCTTAACTCCCTTCACAATCAGTGAAAAGAAATACGCACTTCCAGAGGACGGTTGACCTCATCCTAAGGTGTCTAATAGGGTAAGATTAGCTAAACTGTTTTCTAGGGAATCTCATTTCTGCCGATGGACTCCAAAGGCAGCCTAGGTTGACTAGTTCAGACTAGGGCTATGGCTGCATTAGCAAGAAGGACACTGCAGCATGAGCAGATCTGTAGACCAAAAATGTTGGGCCAGAGAGCCCAATGTCTGTATACAGTACACAGATCAGGGTTTTACTTTGGACTAACTCCCATCTAGTCCCATAGACTGAATCCTCGTTAGCAGTTGGAGTGCATTAAGGCCCTTCTGGAGCTCATAGTTTGATTTAGTTTTATCCAGAAGGCATCCTGTTCATGTCTTCCAAGACTGCTCTGTGATGTGAGCCAACAAACACTAAACTGGGACAATACAGAGATTCACTTAAAAAGTACCATCCAATCCAAGCTGAAACACTGGTGTAGACACACCAATGGATGTATAAATTTTAAATTATACTGCTGAACAGGATTGATTTCCTCTGGTAGTCTTCAAAGACATGAAAAGTCAGGAGAGAAACACAAAAGATAAAAATTCTGCAGGATCATCGAAAAGGAAAGTCACTGGAGGAGCAAAGATTGAGAAGGGATTAGGGGAAACTAAGGATACATTACGTCTAGCGGGAGGGAGAGCAATACATGAAATACGTAGAAAGCTGATTATACATACATGGAGCCTAGAAGGAAAGTGTGGAATAAACAATTTGAGGGAGAAACAGGGGGGGGAAAAAAAAAGGTAGACAGGAGAGAAAGGAGTTAGAATAAAATTACTTATTAATTTAATAGACTAGACAAAATAGGAGCTTGTTTTAGAACCTTATAGTTCTAAACCCGTCACACAGATTTTTTTTTTTCCTTCCTTTTACATGCACATTTCAAGGGGATAAGAAATCATGAATACCTGTGGACATCTGGCAGCACTGTAGCAATCTCCAGCTGTAGCAAACGGAACTGCTCTCCCAAGTATAGTCTGAGCAAAAAGAAAATCTGTGGCTAGAAAACAGAAAATTACTCAACACTGAAACTGCTGCATTAGAAGGTCAGGTGAAAACAGTGTGAAAAGGCATTTAACATAGGAGTTTTTTGGTTTGTTTTGGGTGAGGTTTTTTTTGTTTTTTGTTTGTTTGGGGGGGGTTTTGTGTGTGGTTTGGTTTGGTTTTTTACAAACTATGTTTTAAATAGTCCATTTTGGTTAACGCGACATCAAACCAACCCATAAGCACAGTTTCCTTTCTGAGATAGGAGGGGGTGAGGAGGAGGACGGATGCACACTTGGGTGCAGCTCCAGGTGGGCTGGTTGTGGGCCACCATGCCACCTTCAGGCAGAAGCTTGAAAGTGCTGCAAGATTCCCCCATCCATTTAGTATGTCTATCAAGGTCTGAGACGGGACTAACTACAGCATAGGTAGATTTTCTCTAGAAAAATATGCCAGGGACTAAAAGGAAATGGAATAATGGGAATAAAACCTTAGAAACTGAAGCTAGTTCACATGTACGAATCTGCAAGATTCATGCCACTTGACCACTTGGGACAAACTAACAAGGGAAGTAGCAGTGGTTTCTCCATTTTTTTTTCTTTGAAATTCCCATTGAATTCCTAAAGGAAATAAGAATTTTGCTTGTCCAAAATTGGCATAATTGGATCTATAATTAGGTCAAATGATAATTTCGTAATCATGACAAGTGCAATTTCAATAGAATGCTCACATTGGCTAAAACTGCCAAAAATGCTTACTTTTAACTTGCATGGAGGCTACATCAAATCTTATTTTGCTAAAAACCGTGAAGCCAGCTGCAAGGTAATCATTTCGACAGGCACAGTCTTGCCTTCTGCTTCCATTGAAAGGACATTCATATGGATTCTGCAACCTAGAGAATAGCAGAGATTTAGTTTTCCTTTTGGCATTTTTCCATAACATAGCATCGTAGTGAAAAATAATTGCATTGCACTATGCTGCATAAAAAATATTAAAGAACAGTTACTGAACAAGAAGCTCAGCTATTAATCTTGGCTCAACTGAAACACTAATTTCTACACCATTTCTACTAAAGTCAAGATAGAAAATGTTTATAATCATTTAGTGCAATTAACACAATTTCAGCCTGGAAGTATCCACATTTCTGCATTTCTGTGTTCATATACCTGGATATTCAACACAGAAAATCAAGGAAAAAAATTTCTACTCATCTGTTTTCACAAAAGTAAGTATTATTTTATTCTTTTATTTTGGAGGAAATAAATGCACTTCATAAAGTTACAAAACCACTTTTGTACCTGAATCCATATACTTCAGAAAAGTTGTCTGCTTCACCTTTTACCAATGTCAAATATTCTTTGGGATTCTCTAAGTGCATGCCTGAGCAATAAATCTGCAAAAGAAAATACAACCCTTTAGCAAAATCTTTATTAGAAAAGTATTATTTCACAAAAATATGTGCTTATAAAAACTCAAAAATATTAAGAGTACCTTTATCATCCTTCCCTTAATGTTAAGTAGGTATTCACCATCCTTTCTAATCCCTTTTTTGACCTGGATATCTTTGCAGGTGGTAAAAATTTCACCTTCAAAATGAATGATTAAAACATATTAATATTTCACAAATAGAGCTTAGTTTTAGGACTTACTTTTACATAATTGTGCTCCAAATAAATTTATAGCTTTTATATAAATAACCTGGGAAAACATTAGGTTCAGCTGAAAATCGCAGCTGTCACTTACATTCTTCTTCATGGCAAATCTTTCTGGCCTCTGGTTTTAAACGTGGCAGGCACAAGTCACTGGATAAGCCATTTTCAGTTGTACATTTTACGGTTCTCTCCTTTACCCCCACTCCGCAAGACACTGAGCACTAGACGTGGATAGCCATCAAGAGTTAGTTTAGAAGGTAGTAAATAATTAACATAATTATGTCTGCAAATTAGTCTTGGCATTCATTTGTGTTTGAGGCAGCTATCAAAAATGAATACATCTGTATTCACCTTGGTCCACTTTCCTGCTCTCCAGGTAGCTGCTTGTGAACATCCTTTGATATTACATTTATAAATGTATGGGGATGGCTCCACCGGGCATTCTCGGTACGCTACAGCTCGAAGGCCATGGGCATGCTGATTTTGAACAGAGTGGATTCCAACGCAGTATGTGATCTTCTGCCGGTAACCAAATCCACAGCTTGCTGAGCACTGAAATAAAATCCCCAAGCACAGGCATTATTTCTATGAAACTGAATCTTTCCGCAGCATTGCAATCACAGGTAAGTCCTGATCCTGGCTTTGGCAAAAACCTGTAATCCCGTGTGTGCCACCTCGGGGCTGGTACGTCAGTGTGCAGAAGTGAAGGTCTACAATAGTTACGCATGCAAGGAATCAGAGAATCATAGAATCATTAAGGTTGGAAAAGACCTCTAAGATCATCAAGTCCAACCGTCAGTCCAACACCACCATGCCCACTAAACCATGTCCCTAAGCGCCTCATCTACACGTCTTTTAAATACCTCCAGGGATGGTGACTCCACCACTTCCCTGGGCAGCCTGTTCCAAGGCCTGACCACTCTTTCAGTGAAGAAGTTTTTCCTAATGTCCAGTCTAAACCTCCCTTGGCGCAACTTGAGGCCATTTCCTCTCGTCCTATCGCTTGTTACTTGGCAGAAGAGACCAACCCCCACCTCGCTACAACCTCCTTTCAGGTAGTTGTAGAGCACGATGAGGTCTCCCCTGAGCCTCCTCTTCTCCAGGCTAAACAGCCCCAGTTCCCTCAGCCGCTCCTCAGAAGACTTGTTCTCTAGACCCTTCACCAGCTTCGTTGCCCTTCTCTGGACACGCTCCAGCACCTCAAGGAGATGGAAAGTCCCATGCTGCCCTTTTCTCAGAGCTCACAGACGTTCCAGAGCAGTCCCCTCTCAGCTGCAGCACATGCACAGACACGCACGGGTAGGCAGTGCAGGTGTGCAAGGGAAACAAGGCACTGATCCACCACTTCACTGAAATCAAGGAAAAGGTTTCTGTTTACTTCAGTGAGATCAGCTTGCAAGACAGTTTCCTGGAAATCAGCAAAGGAATCCTGTGGTAGGGGCAGCTGTCCTCTAGCTGGTGTTCATAGGTCCCAGGGGGGCTACCAGGAGACTGATAACAGTCACTACAATAAATCATGGCTGATTGGAAGGTTCAATGTGCAGAAAGCTTAGGCACCCATGTTCAGATGAAAATACAAATTTTTTTTTTTCTCTGCACACATAATGTATGTTTTACAGCAATATAACATTCTTAAATGTAAAGTTACATAAAAAATGTGCGAGCAGTATAATTAGTTTACCTGTGACAGTTCTCCTGTAAGCACAACGTATTTAGAGGGAGCTGTCCTGCAGTTTTTGGTTGATGGAGGCTTTGTGGCAGGATTACAGAAGCTTTCATCCACTTGGAGCTGGTTTTCATCCACACACTTAACCTTCCGGTATATTTCCTTTCTTCTATATGATGCCGAGCACTGAGTGTGAGAAAAACAGCCACAATTTTTGTACTTAAATTAGCCATTTACAGAACAAAGTTATTTGCTAATTGCCACACACCAGTAAAACCCAGACAGCAACAACTTTTATGACATCTGTCATCAGCACCGGACTGAATTACTCACTGAATCAAAATCCTTTACTTTTTGTTTTCAAAGTTCAGGTACTTCCAATCAGCTAAAAAGCCAATAGTGCACAATGACATGACACCCTAACTGTTGTATGAGACTGAGGAGAAAATTAAAATGTCAAGATGACAGGTTGAGTGAAAAAGCTCTTCTGTAGGAAAAGGAATGAGCCAAAAAATTATTTAAGTGAGACATGAAAGAAATAAGTTGGCCTTCAAAACAAAACAAAAAGAATCCCTGGAAGTATGTACGTGATATTACACAGATAAAACAAAAGAAAACAAAACTGCATATTAATGAAGCCAGTAGCAGCTTGGGCAGCAGTATCTCTCGAGCCTGTGCCTTTGCCCTCAGTGTCCTCAGACTTTGTGGCAGGTTGGTGGGATGGAAAGTCATTGCAGTTCTGCCGGGACAGGATAAGACACTTGCTGCTACCAGAACCCAGAAAAGCGGAGGCACAGTCTATGTAATACATGTCAACAGCATGTCCCCAGCTATGGGTGCTTAAACTAACCTGTTTGAACTTGCTGTGTTAAAGAACGAAGGCTCAAATACACAAACTCCAGTCTCAGCAGAGGCAATAATCAATAACACCACCTACAACAGTCAGACCTGAACCTAACTTAATACTAATTCGAACCCAATAACAGTCAGTTAGAAGACTCATCAAGCCTGATACATGGATCAAGCCTATTGTTCAAATTTTATTATTATTGACTCAAAGAGGCAACTTGAAGTGTAAAAAACAGATGCTGTATGGTAAAACAGCTCTGCTAGAGGAAACCTCTAAGTTTATCAGGTCAGGTCTTGAAAACCTCAGAAGGATAGAGACTGCACAAATTCCCTGGGCAGCCCATTCATCTGCCTGAATTGTCCTCATGGAGAAAAAGTTTTTCATGATATCCAGTTTGAACCTCTCTGGCTTCATCTTACTCATATTGCCTCTTGCTTTCCCACCATGGGACGCTGTGGAGAACCTGGCTCCGACCTCTTGGTAACTTCCTTGCTGTGGACTTGAATCAGGGGATGGAGCATGGCTACATTTGGCTGGGGTAACTTACAGAAACACCTGATATTTTAATGGCATGGAGCAGCTCAGAATATTAGGCACATAAGGAATAAGCCACTCATGAAGCAATGGGGACAGGCAGAAGAATCCTTTTCATTATGCTTTATACATTAGTCTTGTAGACATTCTTCTCTTTAGTATGAAAATGCGTATTTGGTAGGAGAATGCTGGCTGCTGCTATCAGCCCGCCTCCCAGCTGCAAGCTGGAGAATGCTAGATCTGGAAACTTTTCTGCTGTGCTGTGACTGGTGAGGCGAGGAAATGACACACGAGCACTCAGAGCTGAGACAGCTGGGCAAAACATGGCGAGTTCAGTGGGGAACGTACTGAACCAGGAGTGGAATACAGATGGATAAACACTTGAACTGCTATTAATACTAGATGTACAGGGCTACATATGAATCTAGTGAGAGAAGGGAACTGAACAGGAATTTCAAGCAAACAGCAATATCTATGTGGAAGAAGTTATGAGCTAGCCAGAAGATGTGGTGAAACACAATGCATTTGTAGTGGAGAGCTCTGAATACCCAGCTGGAATATACAAATGTTTCACGGGAAAGGAAAATTCACCCTTGTTCTCTGAAAGTGTGTATTTGTGCTAAAAGGGCTTTCTGAGCCACTTCCACTAAATTCATGATTTTAACAGCTTCATATGAGGAGAGAACACTTGGAAGAAACATGTATTGTCAGCTATCCCTTAACATAGCTTAACAGAGGAATATATATGTCTGAACTGCATGAATATAATCCAGGTTTTGCAGAGCACCAATGAATGATTTATATATTAAGAGTAGTCACTTCTACAGCATTGTGTCCCTAAGGCTTTTGAGTCTTCATATTCAAAGTTTCAGGGGGTTTGCCCTAGGAAATTTAACAGTGCAGATTATTGAGATGCCACAACTGCACAAACTGGGTTTTTGTTTAATGTTACAGTAAAAGACAGGCTCTTCTGTACACCATTTCAGGTATTATACATAATGTTTGGTTTTCTCTCCCCCTCTCTCTCTCTCTATGTTTGTATGCTTGCATACAGGGATACAAAAGTTATTAAATTTTTAACATGTAGAAAATAGGCGTTATGTCTTTAAAAATGACAGCTCTCTCCTGAAGGTATCTTTAGATTTTCTTAAATATGAAAATTCATATTTGGTAGGAGAATGCTGAGTTTTAATTTGCTTCTTATCTTTTCTGGTAAGTCTTCCATACAGATCTTCTTGAAAACACTGTTTTCCAAAGGTTTTTATCTCTGAGGTTTTTACTTCCAGCTGACATTTCATTTGTATTTCTATTCTTTAAAAGTGTGGTTTTTAAAATGATATTTCATAATGAGGTTTTATTAAACATTTTATGCACTATGTAAAGAACTTTGTATTCAAATTACACAGTTCTGTCAACAGGGACCTGCTCAGAACTCCACCAGAGCTTTTGTCTATAACAGTAGACAACCAAATCCTGTGTAAGAGAGTAAACAAAGCCTTTGACATTTTTTGTCACTCTTTTTAGTTTTCCAAGCTTGACCTTCAAAATATCCAGCATGGTCACTTGTTAGTCTGAAACATAACATCTATTAGAAATGTATCCAAATGTGAGGGGGGAAAATAAAACACAAAAAAGAAAACTTATGACATCCCTCAGTTACTTCATACGAGTTGACAGCCTTACTTACATCCTCCCATTCATCTGCCAACCACCGGTACTGCACACAGGCAGGCAGCCAGCAATGCCTCTTGCTAGCGGGCCGGGTATCACGGTTACACGTTGCTTCGCTGACTTGACCCAGGCCCTTCAGCTGACAGTAGATATCCCTTTGCTGAATCCCCACTCCACAGGACACAGAGCACTAAAATTGATCAAAATTAGCTGTGTCAATGTGAAATGAGACAGTCCCCAGAAGGTGGTACAGTTGCCATTATTACAAGTTCTTAGGATATTATTTAAAATATACTTCACAGCCCCTACCATACTAGTGTTTCATTGTATCTGAAGAAATTTATATGTTGAACATGTAAAACTACAATTAAAATCAAAATTTGTAAGAAATACGGAAAATAAATGCATCCGAGTTACCTAGACTGATCTTTCTGCTTATCTTGATTCACAGTAGGAACAATGACTATAGGCATATGCAAAACAAAAGTTTACATTTTTGCAAGATCAAACAGTTGAAGTTCTGAGTTTACATCATTCCTTTATTAGAGACTGACAGTCTCTTCTGTTGTTTTAAAATGCAAATATTAAAATAAAAGAAAAAAATCTCAGTCTTTCAGGTTAGAAAAATCTTGCAAATGGTGCAGTATTTTGAGGATTTTTTCTTTTGCAGGGAGTACTATGGATTTTGAATCCTGATGAGCTTAAAAAGGTTCAAATCCTTCCTGCCACATGCCTCTTTTCCTCCTTCCTGGCCAAAGTTATTTCACTACAACACTAAGGCTTGCTGAGATAGACAGCCCCTTCTTACACCAGTCAGAAGCACGATTAGGTCCCAAAGCCCTCCTAAAGACTCAAGCCTAATTATAAAGTAGACATTGATCTATCAAGTGTTGCCAAATTGTGGAGAGTGGTAACGTGTCTTTATCAAATGTGGGGAATTATATTTTGAAAGAGTGAGTGAAATGCAAAATATTGCCATGAGCTCAGTTACACACAATTTCACAACAACGTAAGAGATCTTTTACAAGACCCAACCAGGGAAAAGGGCAGTATTTGTGCCCACAAGCCCTTTTTCCTGTCCTTCCCCCACAAACCCGGCTTCACTTCAATATTCAGACTATGATAGCAATTGCAGTGATACTACTGAATTCATCAATGAAGGTAAGTAAACTTCAATAATTTACTGTTATTTTGAATTTACAAGGTAAGTTGAGGAAAGTCCTAAGTACCTATCCAGTCCAAGGTTCAGATTACCAAATACTTTCAGTTTGCACAGATATTTACTTTTAATTACTCCTAAAAGAAAGAAAAAGAAAATATAATAAACTACTTGCTAATTTGTAGATTTCATTGCGATGTGCATACAAAAAAACTTCCTGACAATTATTTCTGTTGAAGCAGCGTGTCATGAATATGATCTTGTCTTGTACTCATGTAGAGAACATAATTATAGCAGATTTTACATACCTCTCTCCATCTGCTGGCCTTCCAAGCAGGACATCTTCCAGCTCTACATATTTTGTATGTCCGTGGTTTTTTCAAATGTCTGCAGTTTCCTTCTTCTATTTTAGCTTGCAAGCTATTAAAACAATGCACATCACGAAACTTCAAACCTTTTCCACAGGAAACAGAACACTGAAAAGAGAAGTGTTTTTCATTACTTTACTAAAAATCTCAAAGTAATAAGAAAACCAGAAGAAGCTCGCCCAAAATGGACCTTATGATTATAGGAATAAGTTTCTGTATTATGACGCATCTACTGTACATATCTGAAATTTCTGTGTAAGCTCTCTCGTACTGAGCGTTACTGATCTGACGCCAAACATCTCTCACGTCTTGTTCATTCATTGATGTCGTTATTGACAAATACCTGAGCTCAGCCATCCGTATCCACACAGGAGACAGCATTATATTACGATCTCACAAGAACATGCTCTAGCAGCCTTCTGTTTCCAGTACGTATATTGCTATTTTCATGTAAGCGTGATGCTTATCATAAGCATTAAAGAAAGGAAAATGCAAAATCGTGGGTATGCATGTTTCCAGCTATTAGGCTACGAAGGCATGTTTGCTCTGGCACCTCCCTTCCATGAGCTTTGGGTATCTTGCTAAATGTGACAAAGAGGCAAGAGAAGAGGTATAAAGTAGGCGCTATAGGTTATGTGCAGTCCTCGGAGGCAGGGCCTTGCCCCACCGCGCCGATATTCTGTTTCCTCCAGAAAGTTGCTATGATGTACACGACCGGCTCTAGGACCTCCCTCCCCCCTCCAACGTAAAACCAATGGGGCTGCAGATACATTTTGTGAAACCCCCCCCAGCAGTACGCACTAGCCGTGATCAGAGCGTGTCTGACAGATCGGGCTCTTCTGGAGAACAGGCCATTCCTCTGCTGCATTGCTGGACTGCTCTGAGACTTTAGTGAGGTTTGAATTTAATTCTCCAAATCAGGGCTGTCCTGTTCACCCACAGAGCAGAGCTGCAGGTCCTAGGGAACTGTCAGTCAAACGAGGAACAGCTGAAGCACTTCCAAATTAGGTGGCTACTCAGCTGACTTATCTTGGACCATGAGCATCGTGAATGTAAGCACTTTTTTTTTTTTTAAATCTTGTAATTAATCTTCCTATTTTACATCATCCTATCAAAAAGTTTTGGTCAATGGAGACAATTCCTTTTCTGTCTGGAGAGAGAAGGGGCTTAATTTGTTCTAGGATTTCCTCCGTACTTTATTTTAAACTACACAATCAGGTAGAGAATTAATATTCAAACCAAAATTTAATTTCTAAGTGGATGTGAAAAAAAAGAATTTAAATATAGACTTTCTTCAAAAGCACCAAAGATATTTCTCTTCCTTTTATGTTACATCATCATCTGTGTCATTAGCATTACACGCTAACTTAACCAAGCACTTTTAAATACGTGTATCTTCTATTTTCAGGACACGAAGTTCAGATCATACAGCTTTCAGTACAAAACATGGCAAATATTTGCCTGAGAACAACAGCTGGAGAAAAGTTTTCAAAATATAGAAAAAGCAACTATAATAAATTAACCTGCTAGGTAACAAATATTTTTCACAATAGCAATAACTACACTTTGTTAAACAGAATCTCAGCTGACTTACTTGTCCTCAATACCACAAGGATTCCTATGTGTCCTTAAACATTTATATGTGTAATCCTAAAGGTTTAATTGAAACTGTCAATGTGTTTAAAATTAAATCTTTACAGAATAAAGCAATAAATCTAATTTATCACGCAATACAATGGATAGCATGTTTCTCTTAGGCAGCTATAATTATATTTGAAAAAAGAGGAGTACTGATTTGGCCACAACTTGCCTTTTGCATGTCTGCTACACAATTCCGGTAAATAAGAATGTTTGTTTCTAAATTAAATCATTTTTCTCTCAGCAAAACCTTTCAATTTATCATTTTAAAATACTGTTCATGTAGGTTTACAATTTAAGTTTCATTAATGTAGAAACTACTTTAAGATAGGAAGCTAACAAAAATTACCCAAAACTTTTATCTATGAATAACGTAGGTCAGAAAACTTAAAACTCTGCAAACAATATAATTATAAAAGCCTTTCAGAAAATACAGCTCTGAATTCAGAGGATTTAATTATCAAAGCAGGCAAGACAACAGGTATGCATAAAAACTAAAATACTGATATTATCTTGATAATTCATTCTACTCTCCCTTGAAGCTTTTTTTCAGGAATTTCAATCACAAAATGTAGACATAAATGACCCCTACACTCTGAAGATGCTTCCTTTTCATTCTTCAGTAGTATGTAAGTGAAGTGCAGCACAGAATTACTTAACCACCTCCTTTGATGTCTTAGGAAAACACCACATGCCCCTCCTTCCTCAAGGGCTTTCCCCTGAGAAGCATAAATTAGGCTCCAGAGGGCAATCAGACAGAGCCCTTCTAGTCCTTGTGGGGATGGCATTCCAGACTGAGAACTGCAGCCAAAGAAGGTGTCCTAAGAAGTCCCCACTTCAGGAGGTGAGGCTACCACAGCATAGAATATCTCACTCTTTAATTTCTCATTGCCCTCAACATTAAGTATTAAGGCAACACTTTTCAGCATATATTCGTATTTGTTTATACAGCTTGTGCAGATATCTTTTATTCAACAAAAATGAGATTTATTGGACAGGGCTAATGGCTGCCAATAGCAATAGAATATGCAAAGAAATCTCTTACCCTGCATCTTAGTCTTCTAAAGATCTTCCAATAATATCTTTACCCACTAGATAAAACATTACATGTTTACTTCTACACAGGTTAGAATTGGGTCGGGGGGGGTGGTTTGTTGGTGGGTTTTGGGTTTTTTTCTCTTCATTGGTCCAAACTCAACTGAGTTACATCTCTTTTATATTTAAATGGCCTAATTTAATCTTTATAATTTGTGCTATTCTTTCTTTTAAAGAAAGAAATTGAAGATTTGTGTGTTAAGTTAGCATATTATAAGATATTTTTAGTAGTTACAGAGCAATGCTTGTATAAAGAGATTATTTGCAGTTCTCTTTCATAAAGACGTTCTACTGAATTTTGTAATTAGAGTACAATTATACAGGAATTAAGAGAATCCACATTTGTTTTCAATCATATTAGATAGGAAGCTGAAGAGGGAGTTCAGAAAGGAAAATTACCAGTTTGGATGTTAAAAATAACAGAGGCTTTATGAACAGTTATTCCAAATACTACTTAAACTTTCTTTCACTCAAATGCTATTCAGCTTTGATGATTCAAGCTAGCTGAAACCTATGTTATCTTAATGTTAAATGCAGAAACACAAATGAAAGATACCTAAAATCTGTAGGTAGAAATGATTTTCAATTATTTTTGAAATATTTTCGTACTTTAAAAAATCATTTAATTATAAGGAATATAATTTAACTTGCCAGTACTGTAACTTTGGATAAGTCATCTGATTTTTTTTTTTTCCTCCCCCCTTGCTGTAAGAGACAATAAGTTATAGAATGTTGCCAACTCATACCAAGAAAATATCCACATTTAAATAACTTTTTCCAGGGAGTTTTTTCACTACATGTTAATTTAATGTTATCTTTAACAACTTTAAAAGACATATTCAACAGGTTGGCATTATGTTGAAAAATCTTAAATGCATTAAATCCTTACAAGGTGTAAGTTTTCCAGAAATACAGAGGCAGAATTTCTGCATATAGATTTGCTACCTTATTCTTTCACGTATTCCTCAAGTTACAGATCTGATCCTATGCTTCCATGTATCCAAACCTCCTGTGGAATAGATCTTACACTGAAAAAAGAAACTCCACTGTGCAAGAGTTAATTCACTAGTATCCTATAGTACAAGTTTCAACTTATGAGCTTTTAAAGTTGTTAGGGTTTTTTGTTGTTTTTGTTTTGTTTGGGTTGGGGTTTTTTTGTTTGGGTTTTTTTGGTTGTGTTTTTTTGTTTGTTTGTTTTTTGGTTTTTTTTACTTAAGTCATGAAAGAACACTGAAGTTTAATTCATTAGGTGAATGTGTGCTTGTTGTTTCACTGAAGGAATGAAAGATCCGGATATTTTTCAAAGATAAAACCCCCAGCAGCTGTAAACCTCTGCTTAGATACAATTGCCCAAACTTAAAAACAAGAAGTACCTCCAAGCAGCTTTGCTTGCATCAGGTGCTTGGGGTACTGCGTCTCCTGGAATTGTGTGGAGCAGCTCCTGCCCACTTCAGCACGGTTCCACAGGGCCAGATTCTTATTTCTGCTGCAGTGAGCATCTCCCACCAACATCAACATGAGGAAGAGAAACCTAAATATCTCTAAGGCTCAGACTCTTTCAATGGGATCTTGATAAAATTTAGGCAACTAATTCCAGGATTGTTACTCTTAAAGCCTTGCATACGTATCAGTCACAGAAGCACCTAGGCTGCCCTGAGCCACAGTCAAGGACCTTGAAAAGTTCCTTTGATGCTAAACAGTCTAATTCTACAAGCATGCACAATCCTTTTAACAGACTGACCAGCTCAGTGCTTTAGATGCCCATAAGGATGATCAGCATCCTGAAAACAGATTTTCCTCTATTTCCACTAAAAACTTATAAAAAGAAAGCAATTGCTCTAAGAGTACACTGAGTGCACAGCAGGCTAATGAGGCACATTACAAAACACAGTGATAGGTGATATTTATAGTGCAACCAAAGAAAGAGAAATGTTCCTAATTATTTTTTCGTTAACACACAAAAAAGATAATGCACTCACCCTGGATGTAGATGATCCAGGATCATCAATCGTTCAAGAGGGCATATTATTCTGTAGGTACAGTATTCTCCTGCAACTGAACATATTCTGGCTTCATTCCTTAGACAATACATAAAAACAGTTCTTAAAGGGACCGTTTCCTCCCAGAATGCCTTGGCATCAGATGCAGGCAGGCTCAGCTGTGTTCTTTACTGGATAGTGACCCATCTTCAGTGAGAGAAATGAAGACTACTCCTGTCCAATACAGCTTCTCATTGGAGACTCCTGACTAGTAGAGAAGGGTTGCCCATCCTCCAGCACAAAGAATGAATACCAAAGAAACGAAACCAGGTCTCTCAAATGCTGAATGAAAAGCTTTAATCAATATAAAGTGGGGATGCCTCTTAACTTTTCTGTAAGGGCAGAGCATAGCTGCTGCTCAGTTCTTTGAATGAAAAATATAGGTTCCATAAAAGATCCCCGAGTGGGACTCCCAAATGGCTAAAGGCATCTAAATACAGCTAATACGGAGGCATCTTGCTTTGAGCTCCATCCCCACCACCAGTGTTTTCCTCAGAGAGCTGCATATTGCACACGCTGACCTAAGACACCTGCCTGACTAGCTTCCTTTCAACTTTGCATTATCAGTAAGAAGCGTCAAATTCTCACTCGTCCAGGAATGAGGCTTTGTTCTGTGCTCTGGAAGCCACTCGTGTCCTTTCAGTGCATCTAGCCTATAGCACATTTCTTACAAGGCTGAGTTTTGCCCTTCATAAGCCTGTGTTCCTTCTTGGAGCTCCTAACGCACTATTACACGCTATCCGTGGAATATGGTCCTCTCGCGGCCTGTTGCCCACTCTGTGCTGGTAGTGATCTTCCCAAGGCTTAACTCTCCTGATTGGGGAAAGTACAACTGCACTTAACTCTCTCGCTGCTTGACCTCCTTCCGTTCAAACTTGAACATGGTCAAGAACAACGTGGTCCTTGTCTGTGGCTCAACATGTCTACAATGTGGCTTTACCTGTATGACATTCCACACAATTGGAGGCTTATGGAGAGTATATTTTCCATACATTTTCTGCAGATTGCATGTGTAGAAAAAACCCACAATCCATAAGAACTTTAAATCTCAAAAGAAATGTGAACATTTCCTTAAAAAAAATGCAAGTTGAAAAAACCATCCTGTAACCATTTCACACAGAAATTCTAGCACTTGTCTCAACATTGGCTAAAGTAATATTTCCCATATGTCAGGTTCTTTTAAAAACATAAAACTAGAGTAAAAAGCTGGACTTGATTACTATTGTTCAAAGTCATTCCATAACGCTGGTAACTAGGATTCATCTGTTTGGGTTTTTTTCATAGTAATAAAGCTCTGTGAGGATCAGCCCGACAGAACTCCTGGTGCTTTCTGTGGCACAGACGGACTCTCAGACAGGCATGCCATCATCAGTTCCTACCAAATTAAGGCTCTTTGTGCAACTGACATGCAGAGTTTCACTAAAAACTTTTTGATTCTTTCGCTATTGTTATTATTTCATTAAAAAGTTGAACACCTTGGATGATTTGGTGGATTTTGTTCTAAATTTCCTTAACCTTTTCTTTCAAGGGAGCGTTTTGTGTAGCTTGGCTGGTAGCTCAGTGGGCTTCTGGATACTGAAAAACAGACCAGTAAATGCAAAGCACATAGCAGTTTCTCTTTGTATTCATATTAGATATAAAGGGACTTAAAATATAAATCACTGCAACTGTACTGTTTTGGGTGGGGTAGACTTAATTTTCTTCATAGTAGCTAGTATGGTGCAAGGTTTTGGATTTGTGACTAAAACAGTACTGATGACACGTGGATATTTTATTTATTTTTGAACAGGTGCTTATATAGCATCAAGGCCTTATCTGCTCCTCACGCTGCCCCGCCAGCAAGTAGGCTGGGGGTGCACAAGAGGCTTGGAGGCAACACAGCTGGGACAGCTGACCCCAACTGGCCAAAGGGACATTCCATAGCATATGACATTGTGTTCAGCAATACAAGCTATGGGGAAGGAGGAAGGGGGATGTTCGGAGTGACGCCATTTGTCTTCCCAAGTAACCGTTATGCGTGATGGAGCCCTGCTTTCCTGGAGATGGCTGAACACCTGCCTGCCGATGGGAAGTAGGGAATGAATTCCTTGTTTTGCTTTGCTTGTGTGCGCAGCTTTTGCTTTACCTATTAAACTGTCTTTATGTCAACCCACGAGTTTTCTCACTTTTATCCTTCTGATTCTCTCCCCCATCCCACTGGGGGGAGAGAGCGAGCGGCTGGGTGGGCCTTATTTGCCGGCTGGGGTTAAGCCACAACGGTAGCACTGGAAAAGGATAAAACATATTACGAATGTTAAAAGGTATTTTCTTTGTCTCTCTCTCTTTATTTGTCAGGCACTTCTGTGACTGGGCGGGAAGATCAGTTTAAAAGAAATGACAGATTTATATAATGGATCAGAATAATTACAAACCTACAGGGTTAAACACAGTAGTTGCTTCAGTTGTCTGACAAACTGCATTTTGATGGTCTCTGGTTGGCCCGAAAGTCAGTTTGCGCTCTTTTAAAACTATGCTAGAAGTAGACTGGGACCACTACTGCACAAGACACTAGTAAAAATTACTTTAAGCATTATTTAGTTGAGAGTTACTTCAACTTTTCATTTGCTATATTAGAACTAGCTCCTCTTATGCCTGCCTCCTCCCTGTTAGCTGCATCTCCCCAGGGGTCCTTGCGATGCTTGAGCATGAAACAGGCATTTTTCAGCTAAAAGTATTCAAAAAGTTGTTCTTTCCTTTAAGTATGTAGACGACTGTCAAGAAGCAACACAGACTCTGTAATTAGGTCCTATTGAATTCTTTGATTCAGAATCGTTAAATCTTCACTGAAACAAGTACAAACACTTGTGCCATTAGCTCAAGCACTCAGAAAGGACCATGGTTACAAAAGACCAAACATTTCATCACTCCTGAGAAAGAGTGGATTGAACTCCAGGAGGTATGCCTATGATTTACTGTTACATCTAAGTTATACCTATGTTAACTACAGAAGTTCCACTGAAGATATTTTTAAGTAGCTTCATTGAGTATAGCTTCATTTCAAAAGTTCAGTGTCATATCAGTCCTCTGGTGTTCAGAAAATGTCTTGATTCGATGGAGTCCTCCTTGCAGCTGCAGTCTGTAAGTCTGCTTTGTCACATTTCTAAATGTGCTTTTGCAGCTATGGTGATGGAAGGGAGGAAGGCTAGGCTAAGGGGGACTCAAAGACTTCATCCAATCCGTCATGCTGCTCAGAGTTTGGATCAGCTGTACCTGCACCATTCCTGACAGCAGTTTGTCAGCCTTGTCTTCAATGACAGGGATGCTACAGCCTCCCTTGCATTTATTTTTGCACTGTATAACCATCCTTATAGTTAGAAAAAGTATCTTTGGATTTAACGACAGTCTCTCTTACTGTTAAATAAGATGGTTACTTCTCATTCTACCCTTAGCAGACTCAGAAACACTCACCTCTTTATAACCACTGATTATGTGTTGGAAGAATACCTCATTCAGTCCATTCTTCTATAGACTCCGTCTTGAAAAACACAGCTACCCCAGCCTTTCCTCATTCGTCACTTTGTCCAAGCCTCTTACCATTCATGTTGCTGTCCTCTGAACACTCCAACTGTCTGCATGTTTTTTACAAGAAGGTATCCAAGACTGCATGCTGTGTATCAACTGAAGCACTAGAATTAAAATATGCCACGACAAAAAATATATACCCAACAAGCATATACCCAGTATTATTCTTCTTTGTTCAAGTTCTTTGTGGCCTTCCCACTTTGCAAAGTTCTAGATGACATTTGGAAGATAAGATCTACAGTGAAAACTACTTTCTGCAGTACTATTTGCAATCATACTGCAAACCTCACAGGATCTTTGACGTAAATTAATAATAAACACACTTCCCCCCTGTAACTGTGAACCGTATTCCCACTAGGGCTGCAATGCTACCCCTGATCCAAACTCTACCTAGATGACACTCCTACCGCACAATTTGACTGGATCTCTAAGCCCAGTAACTTTTTTTTTTTTTAAATCAAGCAAGACTGTATTTCTAATGACCAAAAGCACAGACAGCTGAGCCCAGTGAGTTCCAACAGGTCCCCTTCTGTCAAGCTGAGTGATGTCTACTTGTAGAATACTCCAAATAGCCTCCACAGTTACTGCAAATTTCTCCCTGTCTGTTGCCTTTGCATGAGGAAATATAGCACCCCTTGAATCTGTTTAATCTCTTGTGTATCAAAATGTGAGAGGGGAGAAACTAGCACTCCCTATGTTTCAGTAAGATGCAACACAAGCATCATCCTGAAAACACTTTGCAAAAAGTTCAGTCCACAGCACAGCTTTGGCTCCCATGACACTGACAGACGGTCCCCTGAGGTCAGTGACACGGGGTAAATCTCCATATTCCTACTGCTGGACTTGTCAAAACCATTTGCAAAGCGTGCCATGCGGTACTGTAGCACATCTGAAAACCAAACCAGGTATAGACAACCCAGCAATGCATGCTCCAATCACACCTCTCTAAGCCAAACAGGTAATTGTGATGTTTCACTGTTGTTCTTTCCTAGGCTTCAGGCAGAGAGAGATCAAAAATACGGATATTCTTCTGTTCAAGCTCTGCAGTGAGACTTCACAGTACAAGTTGCCAGTTCTATGCCACGAAAAAAGCCACAACTTTTAGCTGTTGCAACTACTACCACATACAAAAATACAAATTTGGATTAGCTATTCAAGACTGAATCCTCCATGAACTTGTTAGAGCTGCCTGAAGTCCCTTCTGATTCCTTGCTAAGCCTGGATGGCCCACGATTCCACAACCACCTTCCCTCACCTAAATTATTGAGAAAATCTATTACAACATCTGAAATGAAGTTTTATCCCCAAATTCTTCTCCATCCAACATAAGCAGCAAGTGACTTGTAGGGATATTGTTATGAGTAGACATGTAGGTAGGCTCAAGAGTCTCAGAGCCTCCTTATTCTAACACATGAAGAAAGCCATCCTCCTTCCTCTGTGACTGGATCCTCCAAAAATACCCTAGTATTTCAACTGCAATACTTAACACCTGAGTTATTATAGCTAGATTCTGCATATAACAATCATGTTCTTCTAGTTAACATTGAGCTAAACTTCAGGCAGAAAGTATCATTTGATACTATTTTTATACATAAAGCGGTTTTCATCAACATCACTTACGAGAACACCTCTTCTGTATTCTGACACCTTTCATGTAAAAGTACTGTTCTGAGTTAAACTTATCCATAGCATTACTTCAAAATCTTCAATTTGAAGACCATTTTTCCTCCCCAACAATCTCACCTCAATTACTTGTAATTAATTAAAAAATCGGTAAATTTGAAGTAGAACATATGATAGATTTTTATAAAGAAAACTAGTGTTAAAGGTCAGCTCCCTCATTATTTTTCATGACAGTAAATTTGCCTTTCAGAAGCCGTTCTCTCAACACAGCAGCTCAGGAAAGACAACCTTCATGCAAAGTAACTGCCATTACCTACTGCTCTCAGTGGAATGGGAACCAGAGAACAATCTGCTCCAAGTATCATCTGCAGCCACTATCATCTTCTAATATTGGAATTTCTTAACTTCACTCCTCTCAACAACAAAAGGAGGCAGTAATCATTTTCTCTAAGGTCAGCCCAAGAAGCACTTCCACATTTTTGGTCTGGCTACGTACTCTGGCTGCATAACAAGCTGTGAACTAAACACACACCAAGTTTCCACCATTCCTATGTTGGTTTCCAGGGCTTCCAGGTACATATGTGAACACCAGCGCTCTCCAAACCAATCCCAGTGTGGGTGTAGGAGACTCTGGAGTGCACTGCAGTACGACCTAACAGCTAGTCTGCATGTGGCAGCTGAGAACAGTAAGAGACAGCAGCGACTCTTTTGAGGTCATCTAACCTGTCCACTGTCCATAGCCATGACTTTTCTGGCAGGATTGAGTACTCTACACTCCATAAAAAGGCATCCTTTGTCGGATTCTTTTTAAGATAATAATTTTGTTTCAACCTTCATCTGAAGGACAACAGAAAACTCCTGAATAATTATTTTCCAAGCATGCCGAAGCGTATCTATTTAATAGGTGGACATAAATGAGAAACTACGTACATATACATACATACATAGAAAAAGTAGGAATGAAGAAGGAATAAAGAGGATTAAAGACAGATTTTAGGACTGATGTGGATAACAGGAAGGTACAACTGCTATGAGAGGATACATATGGCATCTTACTAGGAAAGTGTTAATGTATTCCTCTTAAAAATAAAGACATCCTGATTAAAACAAACACAACCCAAACAAACCCTTCCATTTTATTAAAGTCAGAACCATCAGGACAGATCTTGAAGGTAAGATGATTTCATGTCTGCAGAAGTCAAACTCTACTGATGATCCTACAGAGGAATCTTAGACAATATTTAAAGTTGCAACCACATGGTCTAAATTTTTTTGTCCTGTGCAGCTGGCAGTAGCCTTAATGAGGGAGACCTTTCAGCAAAACAGCAACCTGCCTGGATGGTAGATGAACAACCATACTCTTTGCAGATGTTGGAAAAATCAAAACCAGAACTCTTGAAATTCCACTTAATGATCATCCACAGAATTTCATTTATTCATTCTAGGTAGATTCGTGAATAAGTTTTAATTTGGCTTCTCTCTGACATCTCAAAGTACTACCCATTACCTCAAGCTTAGCACAACTAAAACAGATGACCAAGTCCTCCCTTGAAAGCCCTGTCATGTCTTTGCCCCTCACAATCAACACCACCATTCTGCTCATCACTGCCTAAAGCCTGGCATCCTTCCTGATGCCAACCACAGAGCATTTGAAAAACAGGTTGTTTCCATGCTCAGCTCCCCACCTACTATGATACTCAGCCAGGCTTCACTGTGCTGTGTATTCCCAACCTGCATATATACAAAATGAGACTAAGCTTTTCCAGTCAGCAATCTTCTCTTTGTTTCACCTACATAGCACATAGCACAATTAGATCTTCAAAGAAGCTTTTAGCTATTACAATAACACAAGAACAGAACTGCAAAAACAGCTGCAACATTATTTTAGCAATTGTAGGATTTGGCTTTACACTACCTATATCTTTAGATCCTGGTGGATATTCAGTTATATCCAAGTCCTTTTCAAGGGCATGCTCAGATAATAATTCAGTGCCCAAAGAACTGTATTTCACAGGTGCTACTTCAGGTGTCCTCATTAAAGAAAAAGAAACTTTCAGAAACATTTTCTGTAAATGACTGATCATACTTTACGTATTATATAACTACTCTTCCTGCATTTTCTTTTTTTTTTCTAAAAATTTAAGACTCTTCATTTTAAGAAATAAATTAATTTACAACTTACAAGAGACAAGATTTTGTTTCTAGACAAAGTTCTATCCTTTTTCTTTCAAAAGAAAAGTGTTGTCTGACTTGTTTGGAGGTGACGCACTCTGCTCCTATAAAAAGTGAAAACTCCTGATGCCAGGTAAAAATCTCAAGCTTTAGGGGGACTGAGAACTGATAAATAAAACAAAAGCCTTTCAAAGAAGTTCACTGTATAGCCTAAAAAATACTAATCACCTAATTCAGAAAGGAAAATCTGGGCTCAAGCAATATTCAAGTCTAAGTTTCATAACAAGGAACCAAATTTGACTCAAATTTTGGAGAAGAATAAGACAACATGTCATACAGGGAGGAGACTACCATCTTCCCATTTTCCCTAGAGTATAATCCAAGGCATCAGAGAACAATTATGTTGTATTCCATGTCATGGCAAAGCCATTTCACACAGATTATGGAGATATTAGTGTAGGTGTTGATGGAAGGTTGTGTGGCACAGTGGAAGAGCAGGAAAACAAAACAAGATGAACGGAACAGTGGCAAAAATACAAGAAAAGCTAGAAAAAGAGGGAATTTTTTCACAGTAAATGAATATCATACTTTATTGGACTCGAACATGAATAGTTGAGTCAAAGTCCAAAATCAAACTCAGTTGTCATGACCTGTCCCCCAGATACTACTTTTTTTCAGGTTTCAGCTTCCCTGGAAGAAGAGCTCACTATTAGATAAAACAGTAACCTAAGAGAGAACCATCTACCAGTGGCAGGCGTGCTAACACTGCTACATGACAGCATCAGTGAGATGCAAAAACAAGCCTTGTGCTAATTGAAGATACTTTGTGTTTCTGTTAATGTCTGCTTGATATTTTTGAAAATTTAAAAATAATAACCACAATTTCATGAGTTGATGATTAATATGTTCTCCTTCAACAGTAATGACAAATCACATTTGGTATCTCATTTAACACTTCCGTTATAGATTCCACTTAATCTCTCAATTACAGTAAAAATTGAATTGTATAGTAAGGCAGGAAGAATAACTTGCTCTTGATTTGAGTCCGTTGCATCTGGTTACCACCTGAGAATCAGAAAAACAATAAGTATTTCTGCCTCCTTTCAGCAGCCATTTGGCAGGCTCTGCTACCTCACGTGCAGGTCTTAAGTGTCACTGAAGGGTCTGCATGTACCTCTGCTAAGAACGTCACCATCAGCCCTCATTCAAGCAACATTATCACTGTAATTAATGACAGTATATATTAAAACAATGAGAAGTATGATCAGCTTATTAATTGCTGGGAGGGAGGGAACAGAACTACATTGTTCAAAAAAAAAATATATCTGGTACATGTACTTAACTTTTATTACCTTTCAGCTGAATGATATATACAACAGACAGATGGCTGAAGGAAATCACAATTAAAAATAGAGGAACAGTGCTAAATTAAAAAAAAAAATAACAACAACCCAACAGACAATTCTGCCTTACCTCTCCTTCTGAAATCAGTGGCAAACAGGAACAGAGCTAGACCCTCGCTAGGCCTTTCTGAAAATCTTAACCTACAAGTATACTTTTGTGTCAAATTTACAAGACTGAACAGCAATCCTGCTCTTTGCCTTCGATACCTCCTAGAAAGTATTTGGTACAGGCACTTTTACCATTACACCATTGCTGACTTGGCCAGACTTCGGCAAGTCTCATCTTTATTCCACAGCCATGTAACACTAAGCAATTTTAAGCAATTACATGAAGGCAGCAGCATTGGAGAGAAACAGTAAGTAAAGTGCAAGCATCAAGAAAGAAGGGTGGCAGAAATGGAGATAGGAGACCTCAGGGAAATCCAGTGTGAGCAAAAGAAATGCAGGTTTTTCTTCTGTTTCTAATAAACAGATAAATTTTCAGACACGTTTTCCAAATGGAGAACCACAGATGTATCTGTGTCCATCCGGCAGTTGTGTTCACAAACCTCCACGAAAACCAAACAGCAACCCAAAGTGAATCCATTGTTGCTTCCAACAACCGGACACAATTTGACAGACTGCATCACAGGGAGGATAGCCTCCTGCCCCTTGTGAAGCTCAGGAAAACTGAACAAATGCATGGGAATGACATAATCTGCATTCTCACTGAAAAGTAATGTTCACTCTCAAGAGTGACATTTTATTCATAGATCTTCACAATAAAAGTTGGACCATATTTTTAACATGATGGAGGATCTCTGGTGTGGAAGCTACATTTGTACAATCAAAGGGGTTGCACAGAAAAAAGCACTTGTTTATATACTTTTCACAATTTAAAACTTCATTTTATGGATTCTTCTTTTTTTATCTTCAGTGATAGGGTCCTTTCAATTAACCAATTACAAAAGTAACTAGAGATAACACAGTCTTACAATGCTAGACCAATTAGTTTTAGCTGAGTTTGCATGAGCAGAAGAAACAGTGGATCCCAGCAACTGTAATCTCCGATTTATCATTTTTAATCATGTTAGCAGCAGCAAAACAGTAGCTCAGAAATTAAAGGAATAACAAATACATGAGTTCTATGTGTCTGTCTGCTCTATAAAAAGTATCACTTCACTTTTCATTTGATTAAAAACTAATATTTTGATTTGAACTTTCAAGAAAACTGGAAACACCAAGCAACATATACTGGAACAATACAGTATTGTCAGAATTTTTTCAAACTTTTTAGAAGCGTACAAAAATACAATTCTCTATGGCACTTAACTAAATATCAGCTGAAGAATTAAGAAAAATAACACAAATTATTTTAAATATTAATTGGGCACAAAAATATGTTTAGGAGTATATTTTAGATAATAAGAAATACAATATTCTACCTACCTTCACATGTTGAATTCCAGTTTGTTTTTGACCTAAGCCACTCTTCTGTGCCTTTTCAATTTATTTACAGACCAATCTTTCCAACATTATAGTCATGTGCATAAATGTGAGCATGCATGCAAGCTTCTGAAG
>NW_009185973.1:79273-99737 GCF_000690835.1 Fulmarus glacialis
CCTCCTTCTCACTGAAGTGAAAGGGCCATAGACAGATGCATGCTAGAACATATACTGATCAATATAGCGGTCTGTCTTAGTGGAATCGCCAGTCTCCCACAATTACCAGTTTTCAAAGAAAGGACTAGAAACTCCCATAACAGAGAACTATGCATCATTTTGTTCATTTTGTAACCCATGCCAGGTAACCAAAACATTTGTGTATTAACCTTCACAAATATTAGGAAATGTTAATACTTTAATATACGTTTAATAACTTTTAAATTTGGGTCTTAAAAACACTTTGAACCAACTGAGTTGTGACTGGGGTTCTCAAAACTGCCACATATATACAGGCAGCTCAGAATGATTTTCACACGAATCTGACCACCCAGAACCCTTCAGCTTTTCTGAAAGTTCTAACTCTGCAAAAAATAAATAAATACATCAGTAGCTTTACATTCCTTTCATTCTCATTAAATGGCTGTACGTATTTAGGAATGGTATTACAGACCACCTGTTTTTTTTCCCCTTCCATAATATTCTGTTTGGTTTCTTTTTACTTTGACTATGCTTCTCTCTTACTTGTCCTCTTTCTAAATGGAGGGTCTGAAAGTTCTGCAAACCTCCTTATGCAAAAGAGTTTTAGGAATGTAAAACATTATGTTATATCTTTGAGATTAAGAGTTGAGCATTATGTTATAATCCTCAGTTTTCTATGTCTTTTGTCACTGACTAAGTGGGAGCAGGACTGGGCCATAAAATTACAGCTCCAGCAAAACGTTCAACAACTAGTATCTTGAAGCTTTATCATCAAAGAGCCAACTACCTGTTCCAGTCCAATTGTCCAATAATGGATGTAACAATGTTTAAATATTTTTTTTCTGTTCAAGTATAAGAGCTTCCCCCATGAAAACAATGTCACTAAAATATCATATGAAGTTCATTGCCACACAAAGATTACTCAGTGGTAAAAAAACTCACTTTCAGCAAAAGTGGTTAGTTCCCATCCCTCCTCCGCCCCCCCTTTTTTTTTAAATTTTTTTAAGGACTTTAAACATTAGCGTTCCTTAATAAAGGACACATTAAATATAAACACAAAGCCACAAAACATGCATAAAAAAGAAGGGTTAAAATGCAACTGTATTTCACAGACACAAGTCACAGTCATTAAATTAAATTATCACACATACATTATAACTTATTTATTATTTCAAGCTATACAGGCAACATAGCACCAAAATGGAGAAATTTCCTCTAAAATTGATGAACAGTACACAAATATTTGTTTTTGAATTCTGAAAACAAGTATTTTCTTTCATTTTTATCAGAATTACCCTAAATGAAATCCACTATCCCAAGTCTGTTTTATGACATTATTTGGGTAGTGACACATGTTATCAGTTATCTCTGAAAAGGCACCCTCCATTTCTAAAGTTTTAAAAAATGAATAGCATATGCTAACATTAAGATTTCAGCCAGTGGGATATTAAATAAATGTGCTCTATTGGTAATGAGGTATTCTGAAGTTTGACATTAGGCAGCAGCAGCAGTAGCGGTAAAAGACTGAAGCTGGTTTTGAAAACCAAGTTCACTGATTCTGAATTCCCTTTTAATATAAAAGATTATCTTTAAAGATATAAATACTTTTTATACATTAGAAAAAGTGAATGAAGGCACTTATCATACATAGCAAGATTTTTTGCATTAAAATGAAAACAAATAAATATTTTATGTATGCAAGTTTGGGCTGCTTCTGCTCCTGCAGAAGTCAATGGGATGCCTGGCAGTAACAACACTGGAAGGGGATGTCAATTGTTAAAAAATAAATTCATATTCATTAAAAGTCATAATAGATTTCTTCCACAAGTGCAAAGACAGAATTACACTGAAATGATTCTGGAGCAACTAAAAAGAAAACTGCAGAACTAGAAAAACAGCCACTTTAAAGAATATTACATTATGTGTCTGAAGGGCAGTAATAGCAGTAAGATATTTCTGACACTTAAAAGTAACTTAGAAGATGGACTGATCCATTCTTTTTATGCCTATTTTCTCTGAAATCACAAGTAATACTTATGCAATAACACAAAAATCCTAAGAGTGAGGAAAAGAAAAAAAAAGGAAATCTTTATTTTATCAAATTTCAGACAAACAAAATGTAATTATCTTCTGTAAGAGTCAAATCTTGCCTGTATTGCTGACCATAAAGACACCTCAGCACAATCAGATTTAGACTGTTCCCAAAGAACTCAGAAAAACTAACATTCTTAAATTGTAGTTTTGTGGGAGTTTTTTAATATAATTTGAACAGTTAGTGGAACACTTGTCTGTGATACTCAATTTCCTGACTAACAACAAAGTACAATTGACATGACTAGTTTGTTGTCAGTGTTTTGTTCTTTTAATGGTGTCAGAACAGCGAAAAAGCATTCTGCACAAGTACTATTCTTGGGAAAGTTGTGTCTGTCCACTTTTAATCTAAGGTCCCTTTAATTACAGAAAATACCTCTAAAAACTTTAAAGTAATTAAGAAAAGAATTCTACAGTTATTATCTGACTTCACAACTGGTACATGATAAAATTTTAGGACAAACCCTTCATAAGTCTTAACTTTGAAAAGAGCTGGATGTATCATATCTCAACGCACAATATAAATGTGAAGTAAGAGAGCATGAAGCCCAATATGCTAAGAAAACAAATGTAAGAAAACAAAGTGCTAATGACTGCACTACAATTAACTCACACTAGAGTGTATAAATCCTCTTCCATTAGTATTCAAATAAAGTTCCAAATGTAGATGTTTTCAAGAAAATCTAACAGAAAATAAAGACCTCAAGATGGACCTTAACTTTGCTATGCTCTGAACCGTAACTGGTAGTGCTTAGCAACAAAGTTGTACAATGACTATATGTGGAACTGTTCAGATGAGGAAACTAGAACACCTCAAAAAGACTGATCGTTTGAGGTAAAACTGAGGTTGGTAGAGAGCAAAGGCATAACTTTGTTTTTGTGGCAGTACTTGTTACCTTCAAGTACAGCAGCTTCCTATGCTGCATCTGCTCAGATAAGACATGCACACAGTAAGCTATCTGGTTTCAAACGTGCCGTGAAGATTTACTGATAATAGACTACCACAATGACCTTTAGGTAACACTCAGTTACAATCTGGATTCAGTAATCCAGCTATGTATTCTTTTTAGAGGAACAAGAAAGGGTGAGAAGCAAACATATATTTCAAGTTGTGACGTACCTGGTTAAAATATCTCTGATAAAATTCAGGTTGCTATCCACACTCATACAAGAATGAAAGCCCTAATGAAATACAAAGCTTCCAAAGCAACATCAACTGCTATCACCAACTGCCTAAGCAGAAACCTTGCTGTTTGGCTATCTGGCTCTCCAAGGGTTTTGGTAAGCACTGAAAAACTAGGGGGGACCAAAAATAAAATCAAATTTCTAAATATATCAAAATTCTTGTCATCCAAAAAATGAGAATAAACTTGCCTATGTGAAGCTGGAAAGTATTGTCTTCCCAGATATGAATAGCCTATTTTATTCCTCCAGTGTAATTCCTCCTCACACTCCATAAAACCTTTAAGAAAATATATAAAATGAAGGGTACACAGCCAGTAAAAGCATACACGTATCAGGAATTTTGGGAAACTTACACTTGTTTTCTGTTGTGCAGCAACAACCTAGGAGGCATAGAAAAAGAGACTAGAAAAGAAGATATGACCATTTAACCAAGAGATAAATACCAAAATCTTAAAAGAAACTGAGATAAAAAAGGGAAGCTTCAGTTAGTAGTCAAATATGATCCTTGAAGTGAAAGCACCATAAAAAATGTCTATTAAGAAAAGCATACTAGATGAGTAAAAGAGTTATCGCCTGTTGAACAGCAGAAGGAAGAGTAAAACAAAACTTATGTTCACACTACACGTTTTGCCCAGGTACCAGGCCAGGGCTTTGGCACTGGAAATCTCCTAACTTGCCACTGTGTGTCAAATTATTTCCCAGCCAAGTACCGCTAAAAATAATATTTTATTCTCTAGTATAGCTACTTTACATTGGTGCTATACATGAAACTTTGCAAGATTGTATATATATCTGCATTATGTATCTGAAGATTTGTTGTATCTAAACATAACCATTGATCCAACTAACAGTTGATTTGATTATATTCCAAGATAACTTTTTGTCAGGTAACAGACGATTGTTTGGCTAAGAATATGAAAGCATGTGGATATGGCAAATATTGTTCAAAGGAAAAAAAGTTTAGTATTGAAAGTACAAAGCAGCATTCTTGAACTCAATTAAGATAGATTATTCTACAATTCTTCTAGCACAAAATTTTTAAATCTAGTCATTACGGTTCAGTTTTAAAACATTATGGTATCTTTACGAATTTGTAATACTCTCTCTTTTCATGCTTTAAGTAAAAAACAACTTCTTGTCATTAGGGTCAGAAAACCTGAACCACTCTGATGAAAATTAATACAATAAACCAGAAGTCTTACTGCATGGACTAAACACAAAAACCCAATAATACACTGTGGAAAGAAGGGATAAAATAAAAATCTACACTAGAACAAAGTACTCTTAGCCAGCTGTCAGAATGCTATGGAATTTTTCTTGACATTATATAATGTGACATATGGTTTCCATACTTTTTAGCTTGTAATTTATTCATTCTTTCATGAAGTTTTGGATCAGTGCCTCAATCCCTTCACCAATGAAACTAGAGTAGTCTAAAAGAAAAATATCCAAGATATATGGGTCAAATTTACTGGTGGTGCAACTCCATGAAAATAAGCAGCTATATTTACCTCAAGTATTATTTAACTTATAAATACATTATTAATACGCATATATCAAAATATATAAATCTGTATTGTAATTTTTTTATATCAAAAAAGAGGTAGTGTACTTAGATACGTGCCAAATAGGCAATGAAATCTTAAAATCAAATGTTTCAAATTTTGAAACGCTTCAATTTAGGAATGTTTGTATACTATTTATCAACTTCATTTACATTAAGAATTGACACCAATATTCTTTTAAAACAAGGCAGAGTCCCTCAAGATGCACGGACTGGGTCTAAACCCACTCCATTTCCTTTGGGTTTTGACACAAAGCGGGGGGGGAGGGGACGGGAAGACCATGATTCAGTTCTTACTAAACAAAATTCCCTTAGAAACTTGCACGAAACTAAGAGGGCAGAAGACATAAGCTACATTCTAAAAAGATCAGAGTCTCTCAATGACCTCCAGATCAAACAAATTCAAGTTACAGGCAAAAGGATGTGTTTCTTAGCCACCCTCTCTGTAAAACTTCAGAGTGTCTTTCTGGCTTGGATATCATGATATGAAAATTCCAGACTGTATTAAAATTTCAAAGATTCAAAGAATCAAAGTTTCTGAATATGCATAATATCTCTAAGAAAACATCCTGGAGTGGTACGAGCCTTTAGAATTTGAGATTTACTTCCGTCACATCCCTTTAGACAACTGCAGAAACTGGCAACAGAGGAGTACATAGCCTTTAAGCTTTGTAATGGTCAGCTCCGGTAGCCATAGAGAGAAACTATAAGGTGTAACAGCCCATAGCTGCTAAACTGCAGAAAGCATCAACCAGAATTCTGGCTTCAAATCATAAACTGAGCCTTCCTTGCAACTGCCCTATTGTGCATTTACAAGATATGTTTTATTTTAATTACGGTGTGTAAAATGAATCAAAAACTGAAAGAAATGTACTTAGAAGGCATATTGCTAAAAGTCTTCTATCCTCAAATATATAGTGATAGCAGGTGGAAGAAGTTAGAATGCCCCAATATGGAAAAGAGCATAGAAGACCTTCTACATGGTGAATCAGGTTCTTGACTCAAGATTCTGAATTAGTCTTAGCTAATTTGACTTTTTCTGAATATATTTCTGCTGGAATCTAAAATCCAAGAGGAAACTATCTGGCTATGTAAAAGTTGCAATAGTCCGTGAGCGAAGCTTTTAGTTCAGATATGGCTTAGACAAAGCTACATCAGAATGAGGAAAAGGTTTTTTAAGCAATTTTGGTACCCATTTCTGAACTGGCTGGGCCAGAGACAGGGCCAAAATTCAAGGAGGTCAAGGAGTTGTTCCAGGTAAAGCAATTGGTTGGAAATTCCCTTCCTTCTACTCACCCTCTCCATGTATTACATTTGTGTGCCATGCATGCCAGAAGTAAAAGACGGCAGAATCTATTATGGCAAATTACACTATCTGTGGGAAGTCTTGCATTTCAGTTTCTACTTAAGTTTTGACATTGGAATCTCACTAGTAGATATAACAGTGTAATGCACTGCTGTCCAGACACATAAATATCACTTAATATTTTTATCAAAAATATAAATAGTGTTTTATTTGGTTCTTGCTGTCTTTATAGAGAAGGGAATAAGTGTAGATGTGACATCCTTGATGACTCCAGCCTCCAGAGAGTGTCCAGTCATTAACAATCCCTTATATTAGAGCATATTTTATGCCAGAAAGGCATAAGATAGTTTGGCAAGAGATCATGGCTCTGCCTATCACATCACTCCACCCATAGGTGAAGGTTAAACAAGCCATTTGTGCTAGGCTACAACAGTGTTTCTGTGACTAAAGTTTTTACTGCTCTTTCATAAGTCATCCTCAATGAATAAATTTTGCTCTGTTTAACAGCAACACGAATTAACTGAAGTTTGTGTGTTGGCAGCATTCAAACTAGATAAATTACTAAAAAGTGACAGCATGTTTAATATGTGAGCCAGCTTTTATTTCCTGAATCTGCTACGTTTGTTTCTGCACAACACCATGTGACAGTGTGATGAAATTAAAACTATTCCTGAATAACCATAGGGCTTGCAATCATATATAAAACAGAGGCCACAAATTCTCTCTGATAACTAGATTCCATTCTAAGCTTAGTTTTTGAAGGATTAAAATGGCTTTTAATGTCAATTGAGATATAAACCAACATGAAAATCTTGGCAAAACTAAGCCATATGTAACATTTACAATACATTACAATAGCTTACAGGTAACCTATTAATGCAGGACAAACTGCATCACTCAGGGAATGAACAGGCTGTGAATAACTTTCTATCTAAAAGGAAAACAAACATTGAGTTCAAAGACAACAGTGTGCTGAATGCCCTGCTTGTCTTCTCAGCACCTGAAGTAGACACATTAATTAAACATTAGCAAGTCACCACTAATTATTTTGCTAATGGCTAAATAAGATACTGTGGTGTCTGTTAAACACAAACCCAAAACTCTGTTTTGCACAGTGGAAGAAAAAGACAACGGTGGTAAATTATTAATTCAAACTTTCTTTTTAAAGTCTATTTGCAATAAATTAGAATAGATTATATAAACACTAATAAATTATTTAAAGTTGAAATTGGACAATATTTTAAAAAATGTTTCCATGTTAATTCAAAGAACCAAATACATAATTTTATTAATAAAAATAATAAAAAAAAAGGACTTGTCGTAGCCCATCTCCCAGGGATGTTAATGACAGGTTTTTAACTGATTTCGATGGAACCAGAACTGGATCCAACCTCCTTTGATTGCCATTATTCTCCTTAGAATTGAGCACAATAATAAATATTGTTGTCAAATTCACAGCTTGGGAAATACAATGTACTCTATATTGTAAAGCTTGCTATGATTACTTCAGTATGTTAATAATCTGCTAGTGGCAATTTTAAAGATTAATGCTGATTATTGTAGGCATTTTTACACATTAATAGACAGTGACATGTAGACAATAACATATTATAGTTACATACATAATTATACATAGACAGCTTTAATTAGTCACTGTTTTATAACCACAAATATAAACTTTTATACACAAATGTACATGTAATGCAGAGCAAAATGTTTGATGACAGAGTGTAATATACATGTGTGTGAGTTATTTTATACTTAAATACACTATTAGAAAAAAAGTTATGCACTAAAAAGGTTTTTTTTTTTTTACAAATATAAATATGTAGATAATACTACAGTATAAATTATAGCATATACTTTTAAATTTAAACACAGATCAAATCATAATCCTTCAAAATAGAACAACTTATTAGATATTGCTATCAGCTATGATGATTTCTGGTAATTTTCAAAATATTCCCTATGATATTTTACAGAGCATGATACTGTTCCCACTGAAGTAAATGGCTGTTTCCCATTTAATTCAATGACTGCAGGAACAATTGCTTAATAAAACTATATAGACTATATTCCACATGCATTATTATTTCACTGTTATCAAATAAAATAATATAATTTTTAAAAGGCAAGGGGAAATAGAGTGACAGAAAGAACAAGAAAGCGAAAAATATTAGCGAATGCTATCGTACCGATTTCCATGGTCCCCGATGCCATGAAACATCACCAGGGCAAGAATGCACATTACATTGTGCCATATTAGGTGGCTTGTCTAGAATTTCACAGTTTTGATCACCCAACATTTGGCCAGTAGGAAGCTGACAAATCACCAGTCTTGTCTTTATTCCATCTCCACAAGTTTGAGTACACTGAAATACAGAATTTTATATGCAATATTTTTGTTAAGAGAGTCATCACATACCATTAAACCAAAAAGATATAACAATAATCAGTACATGTTATTATTTACTATGTCTATTTTCATACTCCCTGGACACTCAATTCAAGAATAAGGACTTACAGTCTAATCTCATATAATAAAAAAACCAATTCTCTCACCAAAACGTTTACCAAACTACATTTTTATAGTTTATCAAGTGATTTTCTACAAAAAGTCTCAGTTACAGAGAATCTACTCTATTAAGGAGAAGTAACCATTTGTGAGAATAAATGTGCATATATATCTCTCTTTGATAGGAGGAAAAGATGGAAATTAGTCCTAAAACTAGTTTTCCCTGTCAGAAAAAACTCAGACACTAGGCACACTTTCTCATAGTCTAACTTATACAGATTAAGTGTAAAATACTCATAGGATGTGTTTTCTGGGTTTCAGTTTTCCTGTAATTCCACAATACCAGACAAAAATACTAATTCTCATTTCGAATGAGTTTATAAACTATTTTTAAATATTTATAGCTTTTTACCATATTTCAGAGGATTCTAAATTAGACAAAAACTGCAGCATCTGCATTAACTGGATCCCAAGTCTACAGCTACGGACAGAAAAAACATGACACTCAGACTAGCCTTGAGAATTAAATGGCTAGATCTAGCCAAAATGAGAAAAAAAAAAGAAAAATAAAAAATTCACTCATTTTTTCTTCTTTCCCAGCTCTAGATATTGATGTATCAGGAATAAGAAAAGAGGGCACGAATCACAAGAGGTTAGATTAGAATGAATGCCAAACTAACCAGCTTTAACTCTTTCCGTAATGTTTGAGCAAGAATACGTGGTCAAGATATATTACATGGCATGGAGAAACCATTCTTTGTCCAATACTGTATAATATTTCATCGAAACATTCTAACCCAAGCACATGTTTTAGATGCATGATCCTATCTTCATACTTCTAATTTGTAACTACAAACACAGTAGATACTACTACGTGCAGTTATTCTAGTCAGTACCTATGAAATTTGATGTAATAAAGTTTCTTTATAGCTTCTTGTGCTCATTTTTTCTTAGACTAGCTATTACACTGAGGTTTTTCTGCATACAATTCATCTTTTTGTAAGAGAAAATAATTCTGTATGTCTCAAGATTCAAGATGCTACTGCAACACTCAATTTTACGTTGTACATCCTTAGCCTCACACGATACTTCTTTCTTTTGGATGTACATTTACACTACTCATATTTACACTACATTTCTGCATTTGATCAAAGAACAAAGTTTAGATAAACAGGTTGAAACTCATTCTGTTCAAATAAGTAAAAAAATGGTGCTCAGTTCCGTTCACAGTCAAATAATTATGTTACTATTTCTAAGCTTATGTGGTAAATAATGTTTCTCTTTGAAAGTGAAATGATCTTACTTCTCCCCAGTTCCCATAGTTCCATCGTGGGCAGGGTCCAGAATCACAGTGTCTTGACTCTGGAGGTTTTGTTGCCTCATCACAATAACTAGCACTTCTTCCTTCCTCATCTTGACATACTACAACTCGACGGTGAAATCCACCTGCACAAGTACTAGAGCACTACCAAAACATGTAAACATATGTATCACTATTGCATAATCAGAAAAAAGTAAAATATGCTGGTTAAAACTTAAAATTACTATTTTTTAAATGTTAACTTTCAAAACTGAAATTTTCAAATAAAAATTACTACTATGTAGAAGTATTTTAAAGTTGAAATCACAGAAAAATTGTTTTCCATATTCTTTATAATAATAATATTTTTTAAAATAAATGTGCTTCTCTTTTGACCAAATCTCTACTGCAGTAACATTTCCAGAAATGTTAACACACATGTGAAAGAACAAATTAATATATTAAAAAAAAATTCTTACTGCTCCCCAGGGTCCAGTTCTCCACTGATATCCTCCCACAGAGGGATGGTTCCACTGGTTTATATTGTCTTGTGGATGGTGTACTGGAAGGTAACCCATTTCTGGAAAATGGCTTGGATTGTCATGTATTTTCGGAATATGATGATAAAATGGTGGACATGGTGGCATGTTACATTCTTGTTCTTTGGAAGGTCGGCCTTCAGGATCACAGTAATTCTCGTTGATTTGTTGGTGATAGTTGACACAGATAACTTGCCTTGTTACTATTCCACTATCACATGTAACTGTGCACTGACCAAAAATTAACCCAACATTTGTGACAGAACATTGATAATTAGTAACCAAATACATTTATATTTACTTTTGACAATAAGAAACATAGACTTTGTTTTTTCAAGGGATGCAATTCCACTCTCACTTGCACAGAAAATGAAGTCCCAATTTCTAACGAGAGACTTTGGCCAATAATCTAGATAGACACACTAAAAAAAAAAATTACAATTAATACTTACAGGGGACCAATTTCCAACTTGCCACTCTCCACATGGGCTAAAGCAGCTTGAAATTTCAGCTGGTCGTGGTAAATGAGCACAGAAAGATTCATCTGCTATTCCTCCATGAGCATCTCTACAACTCACATAGCGAGCACGATCACCCTTCCCACAAGATGCAGAGCACTGTCAGAGAACAATCCAAGCTCATTGCACTTTAGGAGACCAAAACAAGATCATGCAAGCATCTAAAATACTAACATAGCTTAGGATCAGCTTGACTTTAGAATTAAATACTGAAAACCAGATTTCCATCTCACACTGATAGAGCCATGCATTCAAGAAGAAAAGTGAAATATTGCTGGATGGTTTAGGCCTTAAGAATTGCCATTGGCTTGGAACTGAATTGCATGGCCTTAATTCTTGTGAAGCAATTCAGCTAATCTGAACAGGTAACATTTCAACTATAACATGGAATCATTATACAGTTGCAAAGGCAATTTTTTTATTTATTAACAATAGAAACATTAAAGAGTAACTTCCAGAACATTTTAGTTATTACACAGTGATGCAATATTTACATCAACTGATATAATAAAAACTGATATTCATAATCCATTTGCCATTCTAGTTTATATTAGCATACTCGATTGAGCCCCTTCTGATGCCTTTATAGCTGAGAATTCCAAGGTGGATTTAGTGAAGAGTTTCTGAGTAGCCTCAGTCTATGAACTCTTTACTGCTATTTAGTTAAAATAGTTGTGCAAAGATATAATTGTGTTATATGCTTTGTTAAGAACCTCAAGGGATTAACAGACACACCCACACTTTTATAGATAATTTTAAATTTTCACATTGCTATCAAGTAAAACTAATTTTCAGCACTATCAAAATCAAAAACTCTTCCATTAAACAGTTTGTGTAGAAACCGTTTTTCATAATGCTTATTTTACAAATTATGTAAAATTAGACCTTTAAACACCCGAAATGTTTGATATTGCTATTCACATAAAAGATTTAAATCATATTTTAGAATGAAAGATGTTCTCTATACTCAGAAACTGATCAATTATTTAAAAAACAAAAACAAACCCCAAAAACTTCCTTGCACACTCCTAATCATGTAAGAGCTATTTTGCTCAGAATCCCAGCTCCTAGAATCCTGTTTTTTTCCCCTCCTTATTTTCCCTGGATAGATTTGAAGCACACAGAATTTTCTGGGAGCGTCTATCTCCTCCTTAAGAAACAGGTTCTTACAAATAAAGCTAGAATTCCTTTAAAATTTATCCCAAGCAGATTTCAGTCTGAAAAATATATCAATGAGAGCTTCATGGAAAAACAGGTGAAGGAATGGAGGACTGCTCTGCAAGATGTGACCACTATTACATTACATACTGGGGTCCATGATCCATATCTCCATTGGGTCACCTTCCCCACATGAACTAGAGGAAGCGACGTAGTCCACAGTTTTGTATTTTCTGGACAAGAGGGCAATTCACATTCCTGTGGGCGTGAGAAAAAAAAAAAAGCTTTCAAAATATACATTTAGGAAGAGCCAAATGTAAAGTAAATGGCTCCCACAGAGATAGATCCTACCATTACAATAAGCCAGCATTAATTAACAAGTAAATACCATTTTCTAACTTTTCCCTAGCGTTATTCAAAGGCTTTTCATTGAATAAATTGTTTTGTTTTGTTTCAAATTGAGAGGCACAGAAAATTTATTTGATGTTAAAACTGTATTAGTAATAACTAATAATATTTACACTTTGAGAAAGAACTGTGTTGGGCAACTTGCTGGAGACAAGGGGTATAGACATTACTGTGTCCTGTGCCATAGCCACATGCAGTACAGAAGAACTGAGTGAAGATAGTGGCTGTGCTGTCCTGTCCTTTCTACCTTCAGCTACTGAGAACACAAAATCGCCCAGTTTCAGTCAACAGCCGAGCAGATACCACAATTCAAAATACAAAGCATACTCAAACCCAGTGTTTTCACATGTAAGTGGAAATAAATTTATACCAATTACTTGGCTTTTATATTTTGAAATCTTATTCAAGAAGCCATCAGAAGGGTGCTAGCTTGTGACTGGTTTACTCTGGACCATAGAATCCTTTTTTTTCCCCTCTTCTCCTTGAGAGTATGCCCTCAAGGAGGTATGTGGTTACCAGCTTGGTTGGATATAAATGAGATGTATCAATCTGGTGGCCAGATCAACATATTAATACATAGCACCTAAGACACCAATTGCTTTCAGTTAAAGGTAAACATTTCCTCTCAAAAATGATAGATTTAAATTAAGGGAAGTGATGAAGTAAGTAAACTGAGACAAGAAGAAAAGGTGAAGAATCATATTGATACCATATTGAATCATAAAATCATTGAAGGACATTGAGGTGCTGGAGCGTGTCCAGAGAAGGGCAACGAAGCTGGTGAAGGGCCTGGAGCACAAGTCTTATGAGGAGCGGCTGAGGGAACTGGGGCTGTTTAGCCTGGAGAAGAGGAGGCTGAGGGGAGACCTCATCGCGCTCTACAACTACCTGAAAGGAGGTTGTAGCGAGGTGGGGGTTGGTCTCTTCTGCCAAATAACTAGCGATAGGACGAGAGGAAATGGCCTCAAGTTGTGCCAAGGGAGGTTTAGACTGGACATTAGGAAAAATGTCTTTACTGAAAGAGCGGTCAGGCCTTGGAACAGGCTGCCCAGGGAAGTGGTGGAGTCACCATCCCTGGAAGTATTTAAAAGACGTGTAGATGAGGCGCTTAGGGACATGGTTTAGTGGGCATGGTAGTGTTGGGTTGATGGTTGGACTCGATGATCTTAGAGCTCTTTTCCAACCTTAATGATTCTATGATTCTATAATTCATGTCTAAACAGTTTTGAATTAGTATTATTCCAACAACTGAAGCTTTCTTCAAGTAACCATGTTGTTCTTCTAAGAACTATGTACAAGCGGAATTTTAGAGAATACCAAGCCAGTCAGGTGCTATTAATAAGCATCATGGCAAGCAGTCTCCTTATAATATTCTACATGTTGGAGCTTCCCCCTCACCCCCCAAATAATCAAAGGCATTTGGAATCCTTCAATCATATACCAAATTTTCAAATCTCCAATCTCCACTCTTCTTTTACTTAATTCCCTAGGCCAAATTTGAAGTTCAGGAAAAAAGCAGATAGTTTAAGTATTTTTTTCTTGTTTTAGAACTCGTTTCTGCAAGTTCCTTCAAGAAGTCAGTAGACAACGCTTGTATTTAGATGCTTTTAACTAAAAAGTACAATCAACTGAAAGGTATTTTTTAACTTACTTGGTTATCTCTAGGACGAGTAGCAGCATTACATTCCCTGTCATCGTCCAAAATAACTCTGTAAGTCCCAGTAACACATTTGACTGCACGCATTTGGTATCCACGTCCACACGTTACTGCACACTGTTAAAGTCAATAATTTCACAGACTTGAAACAGCACTATTTATAATCAAATTTAATTTTAAATTACATTTTCTATTTTAAAACTCTTTCTAGAATGAACAGGAATGACTACTGGGAAGGCGTCAACTTTCGTCATGGCAGACCATATGGTGCTTAAACAGTGTCCATAATACACCAATATTTTGGCTCTTGCTGAACAGTGCTTATGCAGGATAAAGGCTTTCTCTTTTTCCCCCTTCTACCCGCTGCAGTGAGTAGGCTGGAGGTGGGCGGCAGACTGGGAGGGAACACAGCCAGGACAGCTGACCTAAACTGATCAAAGGGACAATCCATGCTATATAATGTCACGGTCAGCAATAAAAACTGGTGTAGAAGAAGTCAGGGGGAAGGGAGTAAGGGGTTTCCAAATGAATCACTAGCTGTTAAATGTCTTTTCCTTCACTATAGTTTGACAAAAGCACACTTAAAGAAGGCACCTAAAATGTTAGATGGCTGAAAATATTATGACATAAATGCCATTCTACAAGTGTTATGGTTCAAGCACAAATACTGGTAAAAACGCAGGTCGTGAATAGCTATTACCAGACGGTATGGTGGAAAAACTGCAACGGAAAACTCTGCTCCACTGACATGGATTGGTAAATTGCTTGTACAAGCTATTCCAGCAAGGCCATACACGGTGATTTTTTTATTCAGAAAAATTATATCATGGGACTCCATTAATTTTTTACTTCATTTTTGCATTTAACTTGTAGGAATGGAAAGCCAGCACCTTGTGATCAAAAGATTACTCAAAAGGAATTCACCATTATGTTAGGCAACAGTGTGGTTATCTCTAACATGAAAAAATGTTACATGAGAAAAGTTCTATACAAAATAAATGTTTGAGTTAAAAATATACTTAATTTCCAAAGGTATATTTATTCTGTATTTTACTAACAGGTTATATGTAAAAAAAAAAAAAAAAAAAATCAGCTGCTATTCAGTTAAGAATTGTCACTAATATCCAAGAAACACTGAATAATCCAACACTTCAGTTGGCTTGAGTAACCTGGTTTTATGAAAGCTCCATGAAATTGAGTACCTTATTATTTTTTAATTAATTCTCATCTATTTGGTGACAAAAGTTTCCTTCGCAAATTAATTCACTTTTTTCCAGAATTTGAAGCCACTCTGGTATACATTAGATGAGCATCATTATACACAGGAACATATTTTTCAACAGCACTTTCACATAAAGAGATAGCAGATCTTTTATCACTGAAGGTCAAAACAAAACATAACAACAAAATACTAAGTATTTTTGCCTGCTATTATTAGCATATACACTTCTATGATCTTAATTAAAGCTACCACTTAAATATGCCCACACACCTATAAATATTTGGTCTTTTACCTGTCTCATTCATCTGAATGGTTTGCTATCTACATTTTCATTATTCTGGAGATGTAATACATTCACGTGTAAAAGCATCTTTGATATTAAGGCTCAGGGTCAATGACTATTTTAGGCATTTAACTTATATGCGGGTGTTCCTAAATTACAGGTTAGATAGCCAATAGGAGCAAACAAACATGTGAATCAATTCAACTAAAGTAACTGCTTAAGATCCAATTAAAACGTTTAAAAGGTATTGTTTTGTGATCATAGTCTGAACTAGAAAACAAGCCAGGAATCCTTATGTACTCACTGATCCCCAAGGCCCTACTTGCCAAGATGCACATTCATGAAGTTCACACAGTGTTATTGATTCTGGTCTATCATTTGGATTACAGAAATCATCTCTCAGTTGTTCATCATTAAGTTGGCACCACACTTGACGATGCTTCATTCCTTTGCCACATGTCACAGGACACTGTAAAATTATTAAAGTCACCAGTTTGTAAAGACATGAATCTGCATTAATGGCTTCACTTTCTTTCAGTAATCTGTTGGATTTTCAAGATCACATAAATAACAAAAATATTCCATGAATGTAAGTAGTCCAACAAAACTAGTTCTTTTATGAACTCTCCATTTCTGTAAACATCAACCCAAATGCTAATACAAAGGAATCACTATTAAGTTTCTAAAACTACAAAAATATGAGAACAATGTACAGATCATTTATTTCCATTAGAATAAAAAATACTTGATTAAAATATGAGTGCACATATCACAGCTTTCACAGGAAAAATGTTTAAACTATCCATGATTCTTTTATACCCATATAATCTATAATAAAAGAGATATAATTCTGTTCTTCAGTTGGCTGGATGGTTCTCATTGCTTCATAAAAAAGGAAGGTATAAATATTACTGTAGATAGATTTACTTTAAGTAGCTTCACTACCTCATGTTAATGTAACAAAATTTCACAGAAAAATAAATTCTAGGTGTGTTTTTCAGAAGTCATCATGCCATTTGTACATCTGGGATGTATATCAGCCAAACCCTAGGACTTCAGAATTTTTATTTTCATGTGGCCCAAAATAGCCAGAACAAAATAACCAAACATTTAAAGCAGCTTATTTTAATATCAATGACCAGGACCAAAGGCGTCTTAAGTTGTACATGGTTCATTACCTCGCTCCACTCACTAACAGACCAGCTTGGACATAAGAATTCATTGCAGCTCTGTGTTACAACTCTTGAAAGTTCCTGGCATTCTCTGTCAGGAAGATGACGACCCAAATTGTTCATACAAAAAGCTTCTCTGGTTCTGACACCTCTTTCACAGCTCCTGGAACACTGCAGCGTATAGACAATATTATGAAAAAGGAAACACAACATGATAAAACCAGGTCAAAATACATTATCAGACTTAAAGGTGAAAGACATTAATGATTGTTGGACAAATGTATCCTACATTTAATCCACAGACTGCTAATATGTTCATGTGAGATAAATTTGGCACTTTGTTTAGTACTTCCAAGATAAAACACTTTAATGAAGATTAAAGCTGAAATTACTCCTTTTCTCCAAAATACTCTCAGAACGAAATATTAAGACTGTAAATAAAATATACACCTTTAACCACTAGATCTTCTCTGCTGACTTCCAAAACCAAGCTGCAAATAATTTAGCTACAGTTTCTTACAAAAATATGAGGAAGTTGCTGAAATATAAAGATTGGTATTAGCTCCTCCTACAACTCTGCATTTGTCAAACATTATTTTCTTTTAGTTAGTTAAACTAAAAATATAAATTTTATATGAATGCTAACAAGAACAATTATAAGGTTTTGAATTTGTACCTCTGACCATTCTGTGTAGTGCCAACTTGTTAACGTACAGTCACCATGGCAGGGCTCTCTGGTTGGCGGTTTCTGCTGATCAGCACAGTACTTATCATCCACCGGGGCACTGAGTCCTTTTGAAATAGAGTACTTCATGCAGTGGATCTCTATAGACCGATACCCCGGGCCACACTTTGATGTGCAGTCACTTTTGCCAACATTGTGCCACCTACAAGGATAAACTGTAGGTGAATAAAGCACCCAGAGAATGCACCAGGAATTGCCATGTAGATACAGATATGCATTTTAGGGAACAGATGAAACTGTAAAATCTATCTCACGACTGGAATTTTCAAAGCAATATAAAAGAATTTGACACATAGGCTTAAAAACATCTTTTTAAATTTAAAGGATCTTTTGTCTTAATCTCCTAGGTGACTTTGAAAAATGTAAGCTATACTTTTAACTGTTCATCCTCTGAACACTTCAGCGTGGGCTTTCTTGCAGTTCAAAAACACAAGTCTGTTTCAAATTAGTTCCAGTTGTGGGTACAATTCTGGTGAAATATGTATTCTGCCCAGCAACAAAAGTTTTTGCACCACGATATATAGAACAGATTCACAATCCTAAAAAAAGACTTTGTCTTTTACCAATAAAAAGTAGATAAGTACACTAGTTCTACTTAGATTCAGAGGTGTAAACCTAATGTATAAACGCATTATACCAATAGATTTGAGGAAAGGAGAGAGAGACGGGAGGGATGAGGGAGGTAGAGAAGGGTGGAAGGACAGAGTATAAAGCAATCTGAATTATTTTGTTTCAATCCCCATCAACAACAGTATGTAAGACCGCAACAGCTCCATCAGTTAGGAACCTCTTTTTACCTTAATTCACACTCTGTATTACACTCCTCAAAGACATCTGGTACAGTGGGTATAAGTTCACATCTTTGATCAGACACTACCACATGATCACTTTTACGTACGCATGTCATTCTTCTTCTTCGAATACCTTGAAAAGGAACAAAACAAAGCGAATAAAAGGCTAAAATAAGAGTGCCTTTTTACACTAATGGATTCCATTCATCATTTAGGAATTTAACTAAGATACCCCATTAACACTAATCTTTGTATACAGCAGATTCTGTACAAACATGCTGCTTTGTGCAGCTGACTACATTCCAGCTGGAGAACAACCTTGTTCCAGTCACTCCTGCCATCTCCCAGCTGTACTACAGTGGTCTCACGAGGATATCAACTTCCAGAAAACTGCAAAAGTGCAACAGTCCATTTACTCATCAGGCTAAGTATTCCAAATGCATCACATCTGTCCTTTGCTAATTACCAAATTACCAAACCACTGTGTTAACTTAGAAGTTGTGATCCTTTTCTTTAAGGAAGCAGAAAATTTATCACAAGGTACCTAAAAGATCTGGAGTGCAGGGAGAAGCATCACAGTTGACAGATGCTTTGCTTTTCTAGCATGTGAGCATGTCTACAGCCTGACTCTAAACCAGAAGAAACTCTCAGTCTCCTGCCTCAAGTACAGGCATTTCTAGCACCTGCTAATAGGAGCATCTATCAAAATTCTGTGTACATACACTTTATATATACACTTCATACATATTGTGGTTTTATTTTTACACTGAAATGGCCTATAGAATAACAAAATTGTAAAAAATTGTAAAAAATATCTTCAAATAGCTTCACCCCAAGTAGCAGATAACCAAAAAAGACAAAGAAATATACATAAAAGATACGAAACAAATCAGCCAGTGACCATCTGGAAATATGATAATGGAAGCCTAATACATATTAGTAGATATACAATACTGCTTTCTAAGGATGCATTAGACTTAATTCAACTTTTTTTTTTAATAAACCACTCCTATGGCTAAAAAGAAAGGAACACATATGTAGTTTTGAATATAGAATTGCATTGCATAAATACTGAAAAGAGCAAAACAAAATCAGAAGCCATTCTGCCCTTAAAGGCTCCGTGCACCTAAAGTTTACTGAGAGCGCTGGGTTTCTTCCTTACAAGTAGGAGTGAAAAATCTGGATACTCAACACTAGTCCCTTCCTAAATGCCATCAGATCTTTGATTCTGGTGACAAAAGAATTTACAGTACCTTGGCACATCCTGCTGCAGTCTTGCCAGGGTCCATAAGGATCCCACGTAAAAAGATCATTTCTGTCTTCTATTGGGATATTGAATGAATAACGCACATCAGGGTTGTATAAATTAAAAAACCTTAATTGAGATAAAATGATAGCTGTTTTTCAGTGAATTTCAACATAAAATTATGAATATAATGATCATGTAGCAAATTTTCAAACTTATAAAAAAAGTAAACATGCACCTGTAAGGTTAGCTCTTCTTCGATTCTATCAGTGCTGTTAATTCGTTCTATCGTATGGTTTGAACCACTGTACTCAAAAATGGCTCCTTGTATATTGATTTCTCTTTTTGACATGCTTACAACAAAATTTCCATTCAAGATAAAATTTCCATGAACATCAGATAAAGCTATAAGTAAAATAAAATATTGGAAATAAAGCATCTATTTAATTAAAAGGTTCTATCCATAAAAATTCTTAGTAATATATCTTCTTATCAACACTTATCTTTATTTTAGTCCGTGTGTAATGCTTTAAAGTTGTATCAAACAGTTTTTAATGCATGAATACAATCCTAGCCATCAGTAACTTTCACCTGAGCAGTTGTCATGGATTTTCTCTGCATTAACAACACAATTTTAATATTTATTCTGCTGAAAGGTTGACTGCAGTCATCACTTTTAAATTTGGTTAGGTTCTGCTACTGTAGAAGGAAACAATTATTATCTATATTTCTGACCTATTCTA
>NW_009185974.1:0-8765 GCF_000690835.1 Fulmarus glacialis
TTAATGATTCTATGATTCTATGAATTCTTAAGTGTCTTTAGAGTGATTTTTAAGTGATCTTAAAAATTTGTGTAACATTGGTTTTCTGAGTTCCCAGCAAAAGCTTTAAAAATATGTTTCTATGTAGACAGGGCTTCAATACTGTCACTTACTAAACAGTAGGTCAAACTACTGTACCACAGTCATGATCACGGCCCTCCTAGTGTAATCAGCAACCCCGGATTTAACCCAGTGCCAGGGAGTCATAGGTGCTTATTTAGTCAGATCACCTTTCGGTTACAAGCAGCACTGGAAAGGGTGAAGAATGAGACAGCAGTAAGCTACTCAAGCCCCATTCATGTCTTGGTATTGAGTTATGGCTGTGACGCTTAGGTTTGCGACTTAAGAAGCTAACAGATCACTGTGATGCCTTTAAGACCTACTCATAAAGTGCTGTTTATGTTACATTGTCCTTTGGCCTTCTTCCCCTTTGCATCTGGTGGTCCTCTGTCACACAAACAGCCCCATTAAGTTCATCACAAGGGGCTTTTCTCTTGTAAGCTCCTTGAAGGCAGAGCTTGCCTTAGTTTGGCAGAGTACACGGAGGACTATCTGAGCGAGCAACCTGATGATGGCAAGAGCTCTATACTAGGCTACTCGCTCCCCAGTTCATGAACAGATTGCTTAACGTTAATAGCAGCAGAATGTTAAAAAAGCTACGCAAGATGAAAAAGACAGCTGCAACCCCCCTGGTGTTACAGATACCTGCAGAAATACTGTCTTCCTTCTTGCTTCTTCCATCCTGGAGAATAATCGTCAAGGCAGCTGGACTCAAGTCCTTCTGACCGCTGTCTGGTTACCAGTGGTATAATTCTGTGGAGCACAGAGGAGGCAAGTCAACTGCTATAAGCAAATCTGACAGAGCAGTGCTAGGAGCAGAAGATGAAAAAGCTCTTAGTAAACTGCTAGACTTGCTGAGCTATGACACTGATGTAGCACAAGAGACAAAGGAAAATGTGTTACTGAATTTATGGTTTGGGATTTGGGCTGTGTTTTTAAAGGTGCATTAGTTTGCACTGATTGACAACTGAATTCCTTTTTGAAATGCACGTGGCAGGCAAATGAAGGCAAAATTAATGGCAATCAGCATTTCTGCTGTGAATATGAACCCAGTTAATAAAATTAATTCTGTTGCATATCTCAAAGTGATGGACAGGCCTGGACATTTTACAAACGGGCATACTGCCCCACTCAAGTGGATGAGGGATGCATTCCAGCTCATAGTCTAGTAAGCACTTTGTTGGGCCATCCCTGAGACAGCTCTTAGATTAGGCTTGGATATGCAGCATCACAGAACTCTTGATTAACCATAAGCTGTGGACTCTTCAAATCCTCCTGTTTTTAAAAAAAAAAATTCCAAATCTTCAGCAAAACAGATTGACTTCAGTTTGTACAGTGCTTGGTGCGTGATACGTTATGTTCCCTTTGCTACTTTGCAACAAGTAGAAGAATAGTCATCTTTCAGCAATCGGTTTTCTTATTTCCCCCTTTTACCATGACTACTAAGTAACATGGATTACAGTCTCCCCTACCATCCCCCCAAAAATCTGGGAAGGAATAAAAAAACCAGTATCCTCCTGAAGTTCAAATAAACCAGGTTCCATCATACAATATTCATCATACAAAATTCATCAAGACAGTGAGTTATTGCTCCCTGTGGAAATCATGGGAGAAAGTGTTCATCCCCTTCTTTCTGTGGATGTTTGAGATCAGCCACGAAGTATGACTTGATGGGTGTCAAAAAACCTGACAGGTTTCTAGTGGCGTGAAAAGGTACGTGGAGTTACAGTGTTGATGGGAGATGTTGCCAGCCTCAAGCGTGTTTTGCTGAAGTACTTGGGTGGTGAGGCGTGTGGGGTGAGTGATGCCTGTGAGCAAGCACGTCTGTGTTAGAGGAAAATTGCTTAGGTGTTTGAAAGTGTGGGGTCTGCTCTCATCTGTACCAGCGAGCCACGCACAGAAAGGAATACCCTACTTTGTGGGACCGTGTTATCTAAAGTGTCTAAGATTCCTTCTGCATTGAAAGGTCACAATAAGGTCTCCCTGGAGCCTTCTCTTCTCCAGGCTGAACAACCCCAACTCTCTCAGTCTTTCTTCATAGCAGAGGTGTTCCATCCCCCTGATCATTTTCGTGGCCCTCCTCTGGACCCGCTCCAACAGGTCCATGTCTTTCCTGTGCTGAGGGCTCCAGGGCTGGATGCAGTACTCCAGGTGAGGTCTCACCAGAGCAGAGGGGCAGAATCACCTCCCTTGACCTGCTGGCCACGCTTCTTTTCATGCAGCCCAGGTGGGCCTTCTGCGCTGTGAGTGCACATTGCTGGCTCACGTCCAGCTTTTCATCCACCAGTACCCCCAAGTCCTTCTTGGCAGGGCGGCTCTCAATCCCTTCATCCCCCAGCCTGTATTGATACTGGGAGTTGACCCGACCCAGGTGCAGGACCTTGCTCTTGGCCTTGTTGAACCTCATGAGGTTCACATGGGCCCACTTTTTGAGCTTGTCCAAGTCCCTCTGGATGGGGTCCCATCCCTCAGGTGTGTCAGCCGCACCACCTGGCACACTCAGGTGTCGTCTACAAACTTGCTTAGGGTGCACTCGAGCCCACTGTCTATGTCATTGATGAGGATATTAAACAGTACTGGTCCCAGTACGGACCCCTGCGGGACACCGCTTGTCACTGATCTCCATCTGGACGTTGAGACGTTGACCACTACCCTCTGGATGCAACCACTCAATCAATTCCTCATCCACCGAACAGTCCATCCATCAAATCCATATGTCTCCAATTTAGAGAGAAGGATGTTGTGGGGGACCGTGTCAAAGGCTTTACAGAAGTCCAGACAGATGACATTTTCACTGCAATTCTGTTCTACAAGAGCATCTACATGCCCCAAAGAATCAGGAGCACAGGTGCTGAAAGAATATACGTCAAAGGCATTTACGTTTTAACACATTTCATTTTACAGGCTTATTTAGGTGACCGAGGCATATCTATCAGTTACTGGAATGCATTTTTTCCGCTTTACATATTCTAAACCGCTCTCTAGTTTTGCCTCACTTAAACTTTCAAGAACTTACCCAATTTTACTATGGGGTCAGGAGAAATTATCTTTTCAGTACGAAAGATAATTTTGCTTGAATTTCTGAATTTTCTCCTAAGAAACTGGATGCATTGTAACAGAATTCTCTACGAAAATGAGTCGAAAGTCATATTCAAGATCACGGAACTTATGCTCCCAACTTCTGAAATACCATTTGCCCTTTGAAGTAAAGCTGGTGTGATTCCCTCTTCATCCCTTGCGTTCTCACAGCTTTACTTTCCTCTTCTACTAGAAAAATAATGTTACGCTAGTATATTGTTTGACAGAATGGTAAACTAAAACCAAGAAGAAGCCCTGTCTCAAACTGCATCCTAGTTTTAGCAACGAACCATAACACTAAAAATTATTAATCCAGCTTTGTGAACTTGGACCACTTTTTTCCTAAGCCTCTAGCATTCTACAAGGTGGGAGCTGAGCCCTTCTCAGCCATTTTGTGTATTATTCTAGTCATTAAGGAGACTCAAGAGTGAGTAATTCATAATTTTATTGAAAAATTTCCTAGCTTTTGTTGCCAGGATCCTTTTCTGTTAGCTGTCACTTCGAATTTGGCAAATAGTAAGCATTGTGAAAATAGCCATTTTATAGTCAGCTGAAACTCTGGACTTGCTGCTAGCTGGGTTAAAATACTTAGCTTTTATTCTTGTTCTCCTGGATTTTCTTTTTTTTTTTTTCTTGTAAGAAAATTCCAAATTTTCACATTTTTATCGGTTTCTTTGTCACTGCAAATAGAAATATCCAGGATAGATCTTCTCTGTCTGCTATGTGAAAACACCTGATAGGTCTGACATTTCAAATACAAAATTAATACCTTATACTGTTACCTGTGTCTGTAAACATACATACGTGTATGCACGCAGTACTGCACAGTTCAGTGGTGGAATGAAGAGGTAAGAAGGGAACAGGGTGGTGAAGTATTCTTAAAACATCAGAGAAGAAGCCTTTGTTGTAAACACTTGCAAAGAGGGTGCAGAAAGCTCTTTTCTCTGGCACCGCTTAAGTCTTGTCCAGATACAGAAAGAAAGGAGAGATATTTTGTGCATGTTCCCAGCTTGCTGATAAAAGCCCTTGGAAAACAATATCGCTTTATAGATAAAGTGGTCCAAAATTATGGATGACCTAACTCCCTGGAAGCAAGTAGGACAAGTGACAGCAGTGCTGGCTCTTGGGGCTCTGTGGAAGAGGACAGGCTTATGCAGGATAGAGTTTGAACCAGTCTTTTTAATGTGAGGCTGTGGGAACGGGAGACTTCAGATTGTTGATCAGCACTGGTGCATTCCTGTCTAACTAGTTACTGTTAATGGTGGTATGGAGTTTGTAGTGCTTTCTGCTCTGAGCATGCTTCAGTCACAAAACTCTAAGCTGCCTTCCCTGCCCCATGAAGGGCAGGAGAAGGTGGGCAATTACATGTCTTTGTCTAAAAAGAGAGGGGAAGAACTGGGAGGGCCTGGAGACAAGGCATCATGCACAGGTGATATGGAATCTGTCTGACTGCCGAGGCCAGCACAGTCCTCCGACACGCTCAGTAAGAGAACCAAGTATTTATCAATATTTATTTTCCAAGATCAATTCTATTTTTGCATATAAAATAAATGAAGGTTTTAGCTGCATAATAGCGAGCATATTTAATTCGATTTAATTACTGAATGTGGACCAGATCCTCAACTAATAGAAATTGGCATAGTTGCATTTGAGTATGTGCCCGGATTTTCAGCTTTATTTCTTCCAGTGGACCTTCTAGTACACAATGAATTTCTGTTTTGCTTTATTTGAGGAAGCTGTCTTTCAGCATTTAAAAAGACGTAAATCTGAAAGCCTGCAACTTTAATTCACGTTCAGATTATAAATATGTAGATTCATACTTTCTTGTTTAAAAAAAAATCGGAGCGACGAGAGAATAAAATGACATCAATTAATTTAGAAGTCCTGCAAGGGGAGGAATGGTCTCTAGTGGTTATCTGAGACAGACAGCTCAGCCTCAAAGAACATCATCTGTCAGCAGGCAGATACAGATGAAGACAAGACTGTGCAGAGGTCTAAAGGTACTTGTACTGTTAGAGTGTCAGCGTCTTAGCTGAACAGATTCATGTTTTCATTCTGCTAACTGGAGTATTGATGCTTGGCAAGACTCAAAGCGAAAGGTTTTAAACTAAGAAGTACCCTTTGCTCCTTTTTCTGCAACGCTCCTCTGATTTTACTGAGCCCAGCACTTTGCAGGCCAGCAAACGTTTAGAAATCTACTCCTGTCAAATCTTGCAATATTTTTGTGAACCGGTTTTATTTTTTGCACTTCTAATATTGTTAGTTCCAGATAGGTTTAGCAGCAGACATTTACTCCTTTCTTTTATTCTTTCTTCTTATTTTGCAATCTGACAATAGCTAATCTTTTTTTTGCTGAAAAATTGTCAACCAAACTCTTCTTTGGAGGAGGCGGATATCTGTTCAAGACCAAATAGCAGTATGGAATCGCATTATTGCATTGAATATGACAGTAAAGTATATTATTGTGGACAGGATAAGTAAAAGAAGAAAACTTTTCTATTTATTCTTTGTTCTACTGTACCTCTGCAAAGAAGTCTGAGTCCACCTGACCAAAGTAAGTAGAAGTTTCTCTGCTGAATTTAATGGAAACAGGATCCTGCTCCATTTTTGTGCCATTCTACGTCTATCACTTGAATCACCCACAGTTTGTGCAGTTTTATTAGTATATTGACTTAGAGCTCCACAGAGAAATTACATTTCCTTGGTTTTTCACCAAAATCCATCTCACTTTCTCAAGTGATTTCACTGGAATCAGAAACAGAACTGGTTTTGCATCGAGATGTGGCATGAGGGAGAACATGAGTGCACTTTATACAGTTGTGTTGGCGAAAGAATTGGCTGGACGGGAACCCAAGACTGTAAATTCAAGAGGTGAGGGAGAGGGGCTACAAACAGAAACTGCCTCAGCGTAGAAAAACAGTTTGAAGGAGCCTGGCACATGCTTAAATGTAAAACTTAAGAAAAATAAGTCACTGTACCAACTGAGGTGCTTTCTCTTTCACCAACTTTCTGAAACACAGGATAATTGTTAAATAGACCAAGGCCACATCCACTCAGTAATGTCACACAGTTATCAGAGTGTTTTTAGGAATGAAGAAATATACTGGTAACTCAGTGACTTGTCACAGGTTAAAAAAAAAAAAAAAAGAAAATCCTTTAAAAAGAGTATTAGGTCAGTTACATGAGTTCGATTTCATCTACATGAGTTCGATTCATCTACAGGAATTCAAGACCTTGAGCAGGCGGTGCACAATCAAATCTCAAAGTCTGCAGATGATGCTGGTAGTCAAGTGCCACCCCAAGAGCAATGCGCTCCAGAAGCACCTCACTAAACTGAGTGCGTGGGCAAAAAAGTGGCAGGTGAGCTGCAGTGCGAGCAACCGTAAAGTTGTGCACGCAGGGAAAAACAGTCTCAAACATGTTTGTATAACGTTGAGCATGACACTGATGGTTACAGCTCAGGAGAGGGTTCTTGGAGTCATTGTTGACAGGTGTCTGCAATCATTAGCTTAAAGTGCAGAGGCAGCCAAAAAAGCCAGGAAAATATTGGGCATCGTTAGGAAGGGTACTGGGGACAAGACCAGAAGGCATCATTTTGCCTCTGTTTAAAACTTCGGCACGCCCACATCTTGAGCCCTTTGTGCAGTTCTGGTCCCTGTATCTCAAGGTAGTGGAGTTAAATATATTTGTATGTCTGTATATATACAACAAAAATGGTCTATGGGCTGGAGCATCTGCTCTACAAGGGCAGATTAAAAGGACTCTTAAGTTTGGAGAGGAGAAAGCTGTGAGGGGATGTGAGCAAAGTTGTATGATATCATTAAGGGAATAGTGTGAATGCAGAGCTGATATTCACCAAATTCAGCAATATCGGAATGAGGGAGCGCTCACTGAAACTGGTAGGAGATCAGTTTAAAATAGGCAAAGTAGTTTTGACCATGGGAGGTAATAAACTTCTCAAATTTATTTCCACAGGAGGTTGTAGAGATGGGTAATATGAGCGGGTACAAAAGGGGTTAGACAAATTCTTGGACAACAGTTCTGTAAAGAGGAATGAAAGGAAAAAGGCAGGGCTGTAGGCTCCACATCCCTAACACAGCAGTGTGGATGCTGGGGAATTACAAGGAGAGTAGGGCCTCTAGGAAATATCCAGATTCACGTGCTGTCCCTAAATGCCATCTCTTATTACTGCTAGTAGATATCACTGTTTTGTTGGAGGTGGACCATTTGTCTGACCCAGAATGGCATTTCTTGCATTCGCAAGAATTCTCCAATTTCTTCAAAGAAACTCTCAGTATTTTCAAGTTTGCTAAACAGATGAAAACAATCTTCTAAACACCTATTTTTCTGTAAATAGGTATCCTCTAAAACTAAGGAGAAGCCTGGAAAATATAAATGAAAATAGATTTAGATGCCTCGTCTTGTTTTGGTTCATAAGAGTGAATGCCCGGGGGCACGTTTAGTACAGACCTCCCAAAGGTCTGTGACTCACGCAGAGTGTTGCCCACGCAGATTATGTTGGACTGAAATGCTACTGACCCTCTGACAAGTTATAAAGTATCCTGAGTTTCACACATTGTGAGTGGATGCTCTGACTGCTGAGTTGTTAGATAAAAGGCAGGGAGACCAGGATGATGATACCGCCGCACCTGTTAAAACCCATTTTACTGTACAAAAGTGCGTGGTGAACACAGTCCACGTGTGTGCCCAGGATCAGGATGATTGTAACTGAATTTTTTGGCAGGCATATCATTCAGTCAAAACCTTTAACTTATCTCTAAGTGGAATTCTTAATATGTATGATTTATCTCACTGGAAAAACAGGAAGGAAGCAAGACTAGTCTCTCCCCACATTTAACACTGTGAATAAAGCCACAGGCTCAGAGATTTGGATTCAGATTAATCTTCAGTTATTTTTTTGCTCCCTCTCAAGTGAGGCAGCTGTGTAGCTCAAGGGAAAATTCAGCCCAACTCAAGATCTTCCACCGTTGACTATCCAGGCAGCATAGGATGATTAAGTCCTAACTGTGGCACTGCAGTGCCTGAAGTCAGTTGGGATTAATTCAGGTTCTTTCCCTTTTTCCAGATTCTTTTTGTTGGAAAAAGTCGCTGGACTTTTTTTTCACTGAAAGTACTTGAACTGCAGTCAGTCTTTGGATGTGATTGCTGGACATGTAAAGAGATCATTTAAGATGAGTCTTATTTTAGGCTCCTTGTTTGATGTGTGGTGGAGCAGGGAACTATGTTCTCTAGCATTTATTGATTTTGCCAGAAATTGTCCACTTTATGATTCCTGTTGATTTGTTAGTGTGACAATCTGGCATGGACTGGTAGCTGCAATGTCCTGGGGGTGCACGTTCTCCCTTCAATGCATACATACAACTCTCCTTCACGATATAAATTTTAGAGAGATATAAAAGTTGTTCTCATTCCTCTTCTATATTTTTGAGGCCTGATGCACACTGTTACTTACATTGTACATGTAAAAGGATCCATAGTTGAAATGCTGGATTGAAAGCACTTCTGTTAGCTGTGTTTCCGTTAAATGAGCTGGCAACAATGTTCAGGAAGAAGAAATAAATTTTCTA
>NW_009185975.1:0-18159 GCF_000690835.1 Fulmarus glacialis
AAATATACTAGGTAATATATATTACATTATTAATATATATTACATATTAATTATATATGATAAATACTTCTGAATAACATCACACTTAGATAATCTAAGAAATTTTATTCAGAAGTATAGTGTTTGTAGGGTAGTCTTTGTGATAACACAGCTTGTCTAAAACACTTAAGTTCCAACATGGGAAAAACAGAGTGGAGTTTCAAATAAATTTAAACAACCAACCACAGAACTGAACGCATGAAATATGACATGTTTAGGCAAAACATTTAAGATGTGCTTCAATGTGAGCCAGAAATTCACTACTTCAAGCACATAGATTTTCTTTAACTGAACTTGCCTTCTCAAGGATTAAATACATTCTGTTAATGTTGAAGTTCAGTGAGGTTATATTTTCACAGAATCACAGAATAGTTGAGGTTGGAAGGGACCTCTGGAGTCACCTTGTGCAACCTCCCTGCTCATGCAAAGCCACATAGAGGTGGTTGCGCAGGACCATATAAAGATGGCTTCTGAGTATCTCCAAAGTGGGAGACTCCACAACCTCTCTGGACAACCTATTCTGAATCAGCACATAATAACAACAACTATTGTTTATTGACTTAACAATTTCAACAACATCATAATGTGTTTTCAACATCCTAATTGGAATTCTGTGCTAATATTTAGTTTTACCTGAGTACAACCTCCTTTTATTTTCTGCTGGATATTCTGTGATTTCAAAACAAAAAATCAAAAAATAAAAAAAAAAAGTTGCTGTTTTCTTTCTAAATCTGGAAGATAAAGAGTTATTTCTTATGCATAGAAGTATAAGCTACTTATGTAATAGACAGAAAGTTCAGCATAACTTTAACTTTCAAAAAGTAATTTTGCAATTGGGAGAAAGATGGATTTTAACCACAGTTAACCTCATTTACAATTCCTATTTGATATCACTTTTAAAATTATGCCTTTCAAATGACAGTAAAATCTACATTTATAAATTAACTTCTTTTTTTAGTTTCTTATTACATATGCCTTTTATTTCATTAAAACAGAAAGAACTATATCAACTTACTTTCAGAAATGTTTCTATTGGAATTGTTTTAAATATCCAATTATCCTCATAAACATTGCAAACACTTTATAAAAATAAATTAAGGGTCAAAATCATTTGTCTTCAAAGACCTTTTCTGTTTACATTATTCCTACTTCATCTAGATTCCTGTACTATTTTTATGTGTGTTTACTGCAATGCCAATTACTTGACCACCAAATAACTTTTTTGTGGATGTAGAAAAAATGTCTTCACATACTCTTACATGTCTATGTTCAAAACTGTTATGGCTAGATTGAAAAAAATGTGTTTAAGAGTCACAGTCTTCACAATCTGTACCTTTTAGGCAGATAACTACCTAAAAGCATCTCCCCCCTTAATATGTGTGTGCAGAACAGCAAAAAAACCTGCATGAATATAGGAGTGTTGCTTCAACTATTGAATAGAAAATCATAAATAGAAAGCTACATGCTAAATCCAGTCTCTTTTTGAGACTTAGTGGCCTTTCTCTAGACTTTGGGTAAATACCAAACTTTATGAGGGCTCTGAGTTCTTATAAAGTTAACCACATTTAGCTTTTTCCCACAAATGAAAGCCTGACAAGATTTCATCTACTTTCTAACTAATACCCCACAAGCTATTATTTTCCCATGAGGAAGTAGCTCCACGTTGCATTCCTTCTTCTGTGTGAAGGATTTGAGCATATCCTGGTTATCTGTCAGCAAATTCTGAAGGATGATCTATATCGTGGGCATGTTTGTGTATACCTGTATACACCTTCAGTTCTCCTGTATGAGTTATTTCCTTTCTCATTGAGTATCTGCATATTAGCTGAGCTGAAAAGTATTGATTGCTAGTCAAATTATTAAGGTACCTGACTTTGTTTAAGTAATATTTTAAATTATTAACAACAGTTCAACATGGGCGCTAGAATCAGGGAAACACTGTACACTTTCTCACCAAGGTTGCAGACCCAAACTCACTCTCCTCAGTTTAATGTTTCTACAGATAATACTCAAAAGACCATTTAACCCAGTGTCTCTTGACAGTGGCCAGTAACAAAAGCTTAGAGGAAGAGAATAAAAAAAAAAGAGTATGAATGGGATTATACTTTTCCCAGAGATAACATCCCAGACCGCAGTAGCCAGTGGCCTAAGGATTTCCTGAGCTGAAGCTTTCATCAGACTATTGTGTTTCACAGTTGCTAAATGAGATATTCTCAAAGATTTTTTAAAATTATTTATGGCAAACTGTTGCTAGTTCAGAATATTTCTTTTCTCTTTTTTTTCTTAAATTTTATTTCTAACCTGATGTCTAATAATTTCACCGAACAGAAATTTCTTTAGTTAGCTCTTGAAAACCAGTTTTTATTTACCTCCTTTTCTGTTCAGAGTTTTATACATTTCTGGTATATGTGGTCTTTATTTATCTTTTTCACAAGATGAAGAGTTCTAATCTATTTAGTTTCTCTTCATCTGGAAGCCATTCCTCGGGAAATAATAGAAACATGTATTTTTAGTTGCATTGTTATTTATTATTATTCTTTCAGAGTTTGCTGACTAAATGACACATAAAAAGAAAAGCTATCATGGATTTATAATTTTTTTCCTTCACTTTTTCATTAATAATATTATTTGTTTTTCAGATAATTATTTAAAATTATTAATTTTTTGATCCATTTTTTCCTCTTTGCCCTTTAGAGAAATGATTTGTACCTTTTCTTTTTTGTTTTTCTGTAAGTCGTTAATTGATATAACAAACACTATTCATAAGTATGCAAGAGTTCTTGCTTTTTTGCAGATTGACTTATTTAGAGAAAACGGTTCAATTTTTGCATATCTCTTACAATGTTAGTGAGGATACAATGTGTCCAACTTCCACACCCGGTTCCCTCACACATTTCAGAATGGAAATTCAAAAGGCCAAGAAATTATCTAATTTTTTGAGTACAGTAAATTGGAACTGAAATTTCATTTGTAATTAAACTCTTCCTGAGATGACCAGAAATATAAAAATGGTAGTTTTGTTGTATTAAAAGCATCAGTACATTAAATGACTGAAAACAATGTTGGAAAGATCATGCAAGCTGTTCAAATACAACCAAAAAAAAAAAAAAAAAGAGAGAGAGAAAAGCTAAATGTATCATACTTCTTTCTTTATTCTCCTTTTGCATGGGTAGTTTTCAATGATGTAGTCATAATGCAAAAAGTATAATTATTTTAAGTTTAAATGTACCAACTGAAAACAAGTTTTTTTTTAAATAGTAAACTTAAATTCAAATGGAACAGATGCCAGAATGTTGCAGTTAAACGAATAACTTTAAATTATATTCATTAATCCACAGCCTTGATTTAGACTGGGATAATCCCAGGTTTTGGACTTAAACCCAAAGAGGCTTTGGAGATTCATATTAACCTTCTGAAGGGCATTTCATAAGGTCAGAGCCATGTCACAAAATGAATATTAATGTAAGTGAAAGCTGTGGAACGAAGCATTGCTGCCACCTATTTCTTGAGAACACCACTTAAAGGAGGACTTATGGGAAAAGATATAGCAAATATTTGTCAGCCCGCAGCGGTAGTTAGGGGCTTCCTAGGGGCCACGATGCTGGGAGCCATGGGGGATGCTCCTGGGGGGGTGGTAGGGCAGGGCCTCACCAACCAGGGCCAGTCCCATGGGCAGGGGGTTGGCCCTGGCTACAGCCTAACCCTCAGGGCACCTGCGAGCCTCTCCCCTCAGCAATCAGCAGGACAAGGCTGCCCATGGCTGTGCTGGTGCTGAGCTGGCCCCCAGCCCTGGCACACAAACCCCCAGCAAGAGGGCTCTCAACGACCCTTACAATAAGAAATGCAAAAATTTACATAGACAAGCTGCCTCATGCTACATCACCTAGCTGATACATAGGAAACTTCATTATAGGGACTGAACAAGAGCTCGCTGTCCTCTCTACAGCTTCATGGATGTTAGCAGTTCTTTCATAGAATAACAACATACACATCAGAAGTAGGAAAACAACAAAAATTGAAATCTCTGGCATATGTGAAAGATAAACATGTAATTATTATCCTGGCACTATTACAGTACATGCAATATTCCCTTAGAAAATGTTGTTATTATTCTAGCACTGGAAGTTTCCAGTTATCAAGAACTTGTTAAAAAATGGAAGTTATGTGGGTATTTAAGTGAATACTAATATATTCACAAAAACTGATTATAATCTTAGGTTGTGAGTATTCAAAACCTCATATTTAAAGATCTACAGAAAACCTTTGTACAGTCTTTGGGTCAACAAGTCCCTTAGTTATCAGCCACACATTTGATGAAATACTTTCAAATATCTAGAAACTTGTTGAAAACAACTGTGGAAATTCACAAAGATTGACAGTAGTCTTTAAACTTGAGAGCAGATGTGAAGTTAACACATTCAAAAGTGGAATCCTGAGAATGCACGTATTTTAAAACATGTTGCAGGGCTAGATTTCTTACAGAAAAAATATATTTAGCATAAGTAATACAACAGCTATATGGGCTATATGAATCTAAGCGCATTTTCTTTTATGAGCTTGTTAAACCTTGATAATTTCAAATGGGCTGGGCCCCTCAGTACTTTTCAAGATTTTGCCCTTAGCTTCTTTTCCAGTTTCTACTATTAAATTTGATTCTGCTGAAAATAAAAGGGAGTGCCAGGGAGCATGAACTGGCTCTATCAGTCCTTTGCTTTAATTTTGCACTGCAGTGGAAAATCAATTACATAAACTGTTATACTGTACTCTCAATTCCATCCATTTCCTTTCACCTATGAGGGGATGACAGTGTTATTTTTGCCATATCCTTCCTATTCATTTGTGTCTCAAAGAAAAAATGCTCAGTTTAGGTAGTTTAAATCAAATAAAAACCAAACCATTTTATGTATTTATTAACAATCCATAATTAATCAGCAATCAGTGAACCACATGAGAAGGATCAGTATCAGCAATAAACCAGATATACCACAATACACCTACAAAAGGTTAATAAACACCTACAAATTTCTAAACCGCCCTCTATAAACAATCCCAGTGAATTCTAATCCTAGATAAATATTCATTCACAGTTATGTGGCCACACACACTCTCACAGGACATGTGGGCTAAAGCTGATACCCCTACTAACACACACCTGTGTTGGAGGTGTGGATGCTCCAGCTGTATATGTACCCGTGCCGCTCCCTATAACTCGGTAATGTGCATGCCAGTGACAAAGGCCCCACAAGGTCAAGTACACCCTCCCAGGCTGGGAATCCCTACGTGCTGCACCCAGTACCCTCGCTCCAGGAACAGGTGCAGGCTGCTGTGTCCACCAACATACGTAACAGTTGAACTGTCTTACTTCTTATGAGAATATGATCAGATCAGTAATTTTAGTCTTCCACGAACGTATGTGGTGTTGCTCTCTAATCTGCAATAGCTGTTGACATTAATACTGGTGACTCCAGTGCTGGCTGCCCCTTAGTATAAAGTGCTCTGCTTAGAAACATGTCTTTCATGTACAAACCAATATCGGTGCTTCAAGAAAATACTGAATCTAGATCCATTAAAAATCTCACGAATCTACCAAATAAATATGCTAAAGGAAGTCATTGTTTCACAGTATTAATAACACAGAAATGTTTTGTAAATCCATTTTGAGGCATCCTGCGTGTGTTCAAGTATGCATAGGCTCTGTCCCTTAAAAAAAATCAGTGGCTTTTTCCCTTAAACAGCAATTTTGCACAGCAGCATCAAAAACAACAAAAGCATTTTGCTGCATCATTTGCTTGGAAGACATGCTAAGAGTGATGACAAAGATGCACAACTAAGCTACAAAAAAAGCATAGTTACCATGTCACATAAAGGTCAAACTTCTTTACCAGGTTATTGGTATGATATATTAACCCAGAGAAAAGCATTTGCATCTCCTTACTGTTCTCTGCCAGCAGATAGTATACACTGAACTGCTACCAGTTACCCATTGAGGAAAAAAAATTCTTACAGAACTTGTTTATTAAAAGTAATCTATACTACATTCATAAATGTAAAGCATGATGCAAAGAACACTGAAAAAACAATAACAACATGACAAAATGGTTTCAGTCTTCCACTTCTCAGGTATATTTATTAATTATTTTGGATACTCTTGCAAATGCTAGGGGAAAATACACGTTACCATAATAATTGATAATAATAGATCAATGTTTCTATATTTTATTAAACCTGGTTTGGAAACGGAGACCTAAATTTATAATGAGTATGTTCAAGATTGTGACATAGTTGGGAAAAACTTTAGTTCGAGCAGTTTATCACACTTTTGCCAATGAATTTTTGCATTATTGTTTATTCTGTATTCTGTATTATATACTTCAAAATGGTTAGGGGATTCCTAGGTTATCACTGTATTTCTAGGGCCTGAACTCTTAAAAATGCCCAAATATGATAGCTTTATGTATTTAATTGCAAGGTATTTTTACTGGTTGCTATCTACTACTTTATTAGACAGTTTCTTCCCCCCAGGGTAAACAAACTGTGTGTTTCAGTGAGGGACGAAATACTCAGTTTAAAAGATAGGCATATAGGTTGTTTGCCTTAAATTTGTGTATAATATTTTTTTCTTTTGTTACTTGTTGTTTTATTCTTTCTCATTCTTTTATTCTAGTTTTGTTCTTTCCCTTTTTAGCACTTCAGGAGATTGAAGTCAAAGGCATTATTGTCTGTTTTTGCTCTTCATAAGTAAATGATCTTGGTTTATGGGCTTATTTTCTTCCCCCATTGAGTCCTCAGTTAAGTCTGTGAGCCAGATGAAAAGGGGCACTTCAGAGTTTTCAGTGTGGTTGGAATTTAAGTCCCATCTAAAAATCAGCAATAATGCTGCAGAACTGCCTGCATACCTGAGAGTCTATAAGCATAAGAGTTTTGGCTGTAAAGTTACTTAAGCATTGAAAGTGCTGTCATTTTTTAAAGTCATTTTGTCAGAGTTGGGCAGCTCTAGATCTATATTTCACCTAGTGCCAACTAAGATTCATTGGTTTAAATAAAAACATGGTCATGCCATGCCAAATGTCTCCTGCAAAATACATACCTCTTTGCTTCCAAGGCATCAATGAAAAAGGATAGGAACTATCTTACTATGCTAAATCAATAACTATTTACTCAGCAGTATGAACTTTGTGTTTCTTTTTAGTCTGAAATAATATCACTGCATATCTCCTAAAAAAAGCAGTTAATCACAAATAGGCAAGGCTTAAGAAGAAAGTGTCCTTCATCATTCTTGTTGAAGTTGCTCCACTGTGCAGCAAAAAAAAATGTAAGATTTCTGCGACAGCTGGAAACCTAAGTGTCCACAACTGGCTTGAGAATTCACAGAACCAGGCATAGAATTAATCATTATGAGAGTGATCATCTTCATGCCTGAGAGTCTTTGTGAACCTCATCTCGTAGCCTTTCACAAAATCACTTACCTATCTTTATGTATTTGGTCCTATCTTTTTGAAGAAAAAAAAGTAAAGACTGGGCACTATATAAATGAAAGTTTGGAAGAAAAAACACAACACTATCTAGGTGAGCATTCTGCCCTGAGGCTGCTACAAATATTATCATTAAAATGTCAGATAATTACTTGATTCAACCCAAATATTAGAATGGGCTTATTCTCTGTTTTGGGAAGCTTGATTTTTCAATATTTTAATTTCCAGCCTGTGTGGGCATTGATTAAAATAATGTTTTGTTGGGCTTTGTCTTTCAGCACTTTGCCTTTGTTGACTCCTTCCTCAAAAATGTTACATCTGAAATTTTGTCTTCCGGTAGAGACTACAGACATCTTAAGGAAACCTATTCCAAAAGGCCTTGGTAGGCACACATTGTACATAGCTTCTTCAGCTCTGTGCTGTGACAGTCACAGTATTTTATACGAGGAAGCTCACCAGTCATTTCAGATATGTCTATAGAGCTCTTTGTAGAACAGTCCTCTGAAACTATCCTTGGGGAGAAAGAAAATGTATTTCCACAGTGTCATTATCTTTACAGTTTGATTATAATGACTGCAGCTATAGTTCTATTACTACTGGCACTACTATTACAAGTGTAATATACCACAGCAGAGTGTGACATTTCCTAGGCTATTGTAAAGTCTCTAGAAGCCATCAAGGATTTGCTTAGTGAACTACAGAACATGTTTGAGCAATTAATTTTATGAGACAAGGCACCGCTGTGAATAAAACCACCTCCAGGTTTCAAAGTGAATGTTTTGTACCCAGTGTGATAAAGCAAGAATTTAGTTTAAGCCAAAAGTATATCTGGAACACTTTCTTTTCCCACATACCATATTTTATTACAATAGACAAGAACAAACCACATAAACTGAGAATAAAAATTACCAATGTGTATTATGGGTATGCCAAACTTTTGTGTCTGGAGAGTAGATTTGAGGTAGGAAAAGAAACTCTGTTGTGTGATCCAGTTTTGAACATGAATCTACTGAAATTATGTTGGATTGAAACTTGGACTTACAGTTTGTGAGTACTTGGTTCACATTTCTTTTAGAAGAATTTCTGGAAAAAATATGTATTAAAATGGACTGAGAAAATATTAGGTTAAAACTGAGAAACAGAAAGGAAAAGAAAGGAAAACATTAATAACAAACAAATTGAGGAAAGAACAGAGAAACAAGTGAGGTAATCAACCTAATTCAAATGTAGGCATACCTGCAGCTCTCTACATAGTTTCTAGGTACCTTCTTTATACTTGCATGTTTAAATTAAGATTGCAATAGTACATAAACATTAGAAAATTCTAGTCTTATACCTTTTTTTTTTTATTTCCTTTTTTTTCTTTTTCTCTGAGTTTATGGATTTTAAAACATAAAAAGTTTGTTAGGACATTTTCATCTGATTTCCTGTATTATGTGGGCTAAGGAATCTCATCTAAAAACATACTTCACACTGATTAAAGAAATATGACTTTATTTCAGTATGGATTAATATTTAGAATTAAGGAAGGAAGTTCTAAAAAAAAAATTCCAATAAACTTTTTATTTTCCTTTTCTCCGCTTTAAACTTTGCAAGAAATTTGATGTCTGAAAGCCTGTTTCTATCCCATGCAAGATAAACCAGAGCATAGTCACTTACATAGTTAGAATTAGGTTCTAATTTTCTTGAGGAAAAATACTTTCCTTAATGGAAAGTAGTATAAATTCCTTCGGATACAGAGATTCTGGAGAGTGAAAATAATGTCTCTTATCATCCATGAAAAGGAGATTCACAATGAAAGAGTACCTTTTTTTCCCTTGAAAGTCCTCTGAATACATCATAGTTAATTTAAAAAACCTTGGGATTGTTAAAAACAAATATGATCAGTCTTTCCATATAGCATGCTCACACCAAAACGTGGTGCAGTTCTATAGTTTTGCAAGGAAGTTACTGGAGGTAGAAAAAAAACCCAAACAAACTACTTCTTTTTCTTTTTCTTTTTTTTTTTCTGTGTTGCGTGGTTCAGCATCTGTGCAAAGGGACAGTCAGTCTGGACTGCTCACAGACTATGTTTTCTCTCAGGGCCCTTCAAATGGAAGCAGTGAGCTAGAAGAGGTAGCCTGAAAGAAAATTTTCATGTAACAATAAAAATTTAAGGTCTACGTATCTTCAACCTCTTAAACTGCCTTTCCTGTAAAGTGTTAAGAGTCAAACATAAAACATATCCAATAATATATATCCAAAAATTTTGGGTTTGGATAGAGAACATTTCCCTTTACTGCAGTAAGAGGTATCCTTAAGTAAGATATATCTGTCAAGATACATCTTTAAAAAGAAACATTCAACATGTGAATATGGAATTGTACTCTTATGTACAAATTCCTTACAAATTTCTTGCTGTAAACTTTGAATGAACAATCTTTGCATATTATGTATTTTCCCAAAGTGATTTCTTTTTTTCATTGCTATCAATAAATGCATGGTAAACAAAATATCTTAGAAGTGTTTGAGGTAAAATTAGTGTTTACTATTCTTAGCTACTTTCGAGAATAAAGTTGGTTTTCCACATTTTTAATTCTAAGTCATCTGATATTCTGAATCCATTGCCCCCAGAGCCAGTTTATCCAGGAATGTGTCTAATATCCAGGAAAGAGCACCAGATATATGACTGGAAATTCAGTTCAACAATGTCCTCTAACTAGTGTACCAAGCCCTCTTTGTTATGAAACGTCGCCTAAGGAACAGATGACTTCCCTGTCTGCACTGGGTGGCAGCTCAATTTCCCGTCTTCTTAGAAGTTAGAAAAGAGATCTTTACTTCCATTTATGTTTCTTATGCACCAAAAAAATGTAAGATACCTCATAATATGTAGGCATTCCTTCTTCAAATAAGCCTATTTATTTCCTAACACTATTGGTATTACTGTGGATGATACTCTCAAATAGACCTGAAAACGCCTGCATTAAACAATGCAAAAGTTTCCTTTTGATCTTTGCAACCTGCACTTAAAGAAGTGGTTTCATAACCCCTGTGTGGTGAAGACAAAAGCTCTAGAACGCAAGTGGGAAGTCTGGCGTAACACTCTGCTTTTGTGCTGTTGGTTTACAACCAAAACAAAGATGTATCTGCAGTGGTGATTCCAATCAAAGAAATGTAACAATTTATTTCTTAGTAGTATCTTTAGAAAAATGAATTTAGTTATATCACATTCAAAAGAATATGAGAGAAGTGGCTAAATAAATATGTATTGCTATTTTGTTTATTGATGAATCATAATTATCTGAAGCAAGTAATTAAAATACATTAACATTTGATTTTTCTGGCAGTCTTGCCCTTAAGAAGGAAATGAACAATACTCTGCACAAACACACAACCACCATTAACAGCAGCAAATGCATTAATCTAGTCCTCATTAATATTCATTTCTATTTCTGTGATTTATATCTAAGCTATGAAAATCTCTGACTGTTTTTGCCCATATTCTCCTAACAATCCTCTAAAACCTCTAAAACCTTTTCTGCAACAACTACGAGAACTTTGATCACACTGTGCAAAATGTCAGAATCACTGTATTTCTATTCCAGAAGTACTTGGTAGCTGTCCTACATTATCATAACTATAGGCATTTGCAGATATGCAATTATTTACTAACATTAGTGCATAGATAAAATATTTTAATTGCATAAATCACAAATAGTCATTTACAATCATTGTAGAAATTGCTAGTTAAAACCTAGAGTCTATAACATGCAGAAGTTTGGGATATAGCAGTACATGAATCTGTGCTCTGTTAACTCTCAGATTAATCATTCTGAAATAATCTTTGACATCATAAGGATAGAAAATGCCAGCGGGAACATATTGCTGGTCATCATGCTGATCCAAGAAATAGAAAGATACTTTGGTGTAACTGTCACAATTAGGATTGGCATTACTGTCATACCTTAAAGAACGGAAAATGGATCAGATTTCACTATGATGTCAAAGAATAAAAACAAGGTCAAAAGAAACAAGTTAAAATTTTATGGCTGGAAACACAGCTGGAAAACAAAAAATAGACTAATTGGTAAGAAATAATAACAGAAGAGACCAACAGAACCCTAAGGCTTACAAATCAATCTGATTTTGAGGGTAATATTTATGGAAAAAGAAACTAGTAATATAAATATATATGATTACGCAGTAATGAACGTGAAACTAAGTGGATAAGTGAATGCCATTGGACTGCAAAGAGTAAAATAAATATTTGTGCATAAGAGAGAGACTACCGATTGAAGTATCTGGAAAGTTTTCCGTAACTGTAAGTTCATAATACTTTCAGGCTAATTGTCTACACACTAAGATTACATAACGAGCAACTCGACTGAGCAACTCATCCCACAAATTAACGAGGGTATCATCAGTTATTACTTGGTGGCCACACAAAGATATAAAAACCTTTACAATTCTCAAGCTTAATCAACTTTATGAGCTTCTCAAGTAGTTAAATCTCAAGCTGCAGGGTCAGCAGTTACCTTCATTTTGTTTCCTGTACAATATCAGTCAGTTGACAGAGTCAGTGCTTAAAGAATCAATACCGGTATCTGTTAATAGTAACCATTACCAAATTCTATAAAACAAAAACCTCTTACAAAATTCTCTGATGTTCAGGAAGAAAAACACTGAAACACCAAGACAAAATGTTTATTAAACTTATGCAATGCCTTCTAATCCGTTGCTACATACTAGAACTGTTAGAACAACAATCCAAAAAAATCCAGTTAGGGTTTCAGACTAAAAAAAACAGTGAACTGTGCATATCAGCTTTATTCCTACAAGCTGTCTTGTAAGAAAGAAAAAGTGCTGAAAAGTTTTTACTGTGTGTTTCTGGAGATGGGTTTTTTTTGTTTCCTTGAGAAAATAGAAAAGCAAAAGATTAAGTCTCATCCTGATAAAATTATATTCCTCAACATCCTCTGACTATGATTTTATTTGTAGATGTGTACTAGCTCAAAATGAGTATTTCTGAGAAAAGAATGTTTTTTCCATAATTTGTCATGTGAACTTAGTGGTTTTTATACTTTCAGGCAATTCTTTAATGCTTTCTTTTATCAGTGTTTTTAAAAATATTGTCTTTCACTAACCTTTGATACTTCATGTTTTTATCTTCCATTGGAAATACTCAATTTTTAAACTTCGAAATAGAGAAATCATCAAAAATTCTGACCAACTATGTAAGAGATCTATGTACCATTTTGTCTTTTTCAGACTTTTGCTCCTCCTCACCACAAGGGAATTATGTTTTGGTCAGACAACAGCCACTACCAATAGTAAAGTTAAGAAATAAAAGACTGAAAAATAGTTCATCTCCTTTTTAAAAAATTCAGTGATCCAGAATATTATTTTGTAATACCCGGTTTATAAAGAAAAAGGACTTATCTCAAAGGAGAAAAAGTAATGTAAAATAAGAAAGCAAAATAAAATAAGTAAAACAAAAGAAGAAGCCTTTCTTTTCTTTTGAAATTTTTGAAAAAAAACATTCTATATCATTCTTTTGGTGGGTGAAAATAAGTATTTCTCAAATGAAATATATAATATATAAAACTGCTCTTTTGGTGCAGTTCCAATTCTGACTTTCTAATTTTGTGTTTAGATAGCTTCATACATAATGACCATTATGATATCAGCTCTGAGAGTAGAAAAATCATGCTGCTTTTTTAGATATCTTTTCTTCAATATAAACCCTAATGTAATTAAAGCATGGTGTTCCAGAAGAACTTGCTAATAATCTTCGTGCTAGTTACAGTTTAAAATATTTCTGTCTGATTTACAGCTCTGTCACAGTTGACTCTCCTACCACAAATGGATGCAAGGATTATGAAAGAAAATGAAAAAAACTCAAGCAGCTGTAATCAGAAGAAATGTTTGCTTCTATGTTCCCTGTGAGATCCTTTGTCAGGGTCAAAGATTGCGATTACACTGCAGATAAATACGTCTGTAAAGAACGCTGATTTTTATACTAAGACTTTGTGATAAATTACAACAATGAGGAAACTACACCTAACAGGAAAAGCAATTGCTTCATGTAATTTCCAGAAACAAGATATGTATTGTACCAGCAATTAGTCTGGAAAAAACAAGACAGCCAGCTGTATTTGGGTTTGTTATATTTTTCTCTTTGAAATTATTACAGGTTTTCACCATGAGTAGATAACAATAAAGCCCTATTAATATCTTGCAAAAGACTCTAAACTTTTTCCTATTCAGCTTTGCTACAAGTAGGAAAAAAACAAAAACAAACTAACAAAACCCAACCTTTTCAGAGCTCAGACATATAAGTAAATGAGATATTGCACTTGCAGTGAAATGTTAAATGTGATCCAGTGGAAAATGAAATGTTTTCATCAGAGTGCAATCTTTTGTAGCATTTAATGATAGTGTTTCAGATGGAAGTGTAACTTAGTGCATCTGAATGTGCTTCAAACAATTAAGTAGGAGGTCCAGATAATGCACTGAGGAACACAGAGAGAAAGTTTACTTTCAAATGCATGAATTCTTATATCTGCAGATGCTGCAAAAGAAATATCCTGTTCGTCTTTTTTTTTTTTTTTTGGGGGGGGGGAGGGTTGTTCTTTACAGTAGTTAAGAATATGACTAAAATTCTTAGTTAATTTTTTTTTTTTTAAAGTTCTGTGAAAAATGTATTATAAACTTAAAGTCAATAAAACTGATTTGAAGGAGTGCAGAGTATAATAAGAACAACAGTGCGTTACAGAGCATTAATAATATTAGAACATTTCCCTTATGTTACAACACAAGGGAAATTGCAACAACATTTTAATTTTAAAAGAACCAGAGGAGCTGACTCTCAACTGGTTCATTACAAGTAGGGGGTTTTGTGGCATTTTTTTTTGTTGTTTTTTTTTGTTTTTTTGTTTTTTTTTCCAAAATACACAACAAAGATACCCAGAAAAACAAGTATTTCTTACTAATGCAGCAGAAAATTCTTTAATCCCTTACTTCAGCAGTATAAAACATATGAAAAGCTTTTAGAAAGAATGCCCTGCTATAGGGAAATACTTGCTGGCACAACTCTTATAGAGGAAATGTTGTATCTCCTATCACCGCAGCTGCTGCAATAAGATGGGGAGGAGGAGATGAGAGGATATTATTAAAGTGTAGTATAACATTTTTATGGATCTTTAGCTAGCAAAGAAGCTGAATAAAATCTCTGAACTCAAAGTGATGTTTCCCATTTCTTTAAAATACTGATTTTCATACAATATGTAGCATGTTTATATCTATTTTAGATACTGAATAGTAAATAGCACTCCTCCTAAACTACATATCGACCTGCATAAATAAAACTTTCAGTACAAATTTCAGTCTTGATTCAGAGCATATTATCATCCTGCAAGTGGTCCTTATTTATTCATATTGTTGCTACATGAAAATTACTCAGAGACAGAGCATATGACTGATCATACTCCTCTATACCAGGAGCAAACGACTAGAGGGAGTGGTAGAGGAGTTGCAAATGAAGGAGTGAAGTTGAGCCTGGGTAAAGTGGGCGGGGTGGGGGGGGTCAGGGAAAGGTGTTGTTTTAAATTTGGTTTTGTGTTTTACTATCCAAATCTATCTTAATTTGCCATAAATTCCACAAGTTTTCTGTTTTGTCTGTGACAGTAAATGGTAAGCCATCTCCTTGTCTTTATCTTGAGCCACGAGCTTTTGCATCCTTGTCCTACTGAGAAGGGGGAGGTGAGAGAGTGGCTGGTGGGGGGAAGCTGGCCAACGTCAACCCACCACAAGAAGTGATGCACATTTATCAATGGCAGAAGGAAGAAGATGAAGATATTAAAAATTGGAAGTGTCAGGAAGATACAATATTTGGGGGGTGTGGGTGGATAGAGGTAATGGTAAATAAAAGGCTGAGAGAGTTGGCATTCTTCAGCCTGGAGAAGAAAAGTCTTCGTGGAGAGTTTGTTGTGGCCTTTCAATATATGAAGGGGGCTTATAAGAAAGACGGAGAGATATTTTTTACTAGGGCCTTTAGTGACATGACAAGGGACAACAGTTTTAAACTGAAAGAGGGTAGGTTTTGATTAGACACAGGAAGAAATTTTTTACAATGAGGGTGGTGAAACACTGGAAGAGGTTGCCCAGAGACGTGGTAGATGCCCCCTCCCTGGAAGTGTTCAAGGCCAGGTTGGACTGGGCTTTGAGCAACCTGATCTAGTGGAAGGTGTCTCTGTCCATGGCAGAGGGGTTGGACTAGATGACCTTTGAAGGTCCCTTCCAACCCAAACCATTGTATGATTCTATGATTCTATGAATTACTTAAAAAAGAGCAGTCATGTTTACCAAGCAAGACAGAGGGAAAAAGCATGAGTGTGTATATATGTATATATGAATATATATCTGTTCATATTCATATTTATATACACATATTTGTGCTTTTGTAAATCTGTGTTTTCACAGACACATATTCCAGATTTAAAATTTTTCAAACAAATACATGTCAAATAAAAATGCACAGTTCCTTCAACTTCCAATAGCCAACTTCAAGATTCATTTCTCAGAATGTTTGAAATAGACTGTCTCACGAAGCAATGCAAAAGTTGATAAAACCTCATAGAAAGCAATTTAGTGACATGGCTGATATTTCTTTGAAGTCCGAAACATGCTAAATATTTCCTTTATTAATAACTCCAGCAATTTAGTCTGAGATCTTCTGCTTGTAAAAATCAACACAACTCCATTGACCATATTGCTTTTGGCACACAGAGCTCTTCTGTTTTAGAGTAGATAAGAGTTCAATACTTTTAATGTTGTGCTCACATTTTTCACATCTGAGTTTTCTTCAAGCATCCATACATAGTTAGACAAACTAGCTCTGAAGATTTATACACATGAAAATTAAACTGCAGAAAACTGCAGGCAGAAGAGTCAGATATCTCAAAGGTTGATTGGGAATGTTGAATTTGAAAGGAAATGTTTTCCCCACAACTGCAGATGTCAAGCATGAAAAAGGGAATTTGCATTTCCACTTACCTTAAAAGTTCTGTCTCCCTACATTTTCCATCAAGAAGACTATAAATGTGGATATCTTTCCTGACATTTTACCATCTGAGATATATACTTTGTGAACTATCAGAAATTAGAAAAAAAAAATCAAGTTTTGGAGCAAGCAATATCACAAAGAAGGAGGAGAATGACGGGACATAACAACAATAAGAGTGTTGTTATTGTAACATGTAACAAGTAGTCTCACAAAAATATAGTGCAACAACACCAGAAAACACACACGAAAACCCAAAAGCATTGAGAATAATTCTGAAGGGGACTGTCTACTTTGAACATGGTTATCCTGCATTTTCAGCCAAGAAAAAAAAACAAACAGCTTTTTAAACAATTTCTTGTAAATGTTTTTCCTTCTTTACCCTAAATCAACAATAGAGTATATCCATTATTGTGTAAAAAATAACAGAATATCCACTAAAGTTTGGTCATCTTCCTTTCAGATACAGTGAATATTTTGTTACTGAACTTAATACTGTATGATTTTTTTGGAAGTTCATAGGCATTTTATGACTTATAATAAAAATAATCAAAATTAATTCAAGATTTTTATACACTTTTAACTAAATACTTTCTCATTTCTCATTCATTATTTTAGTAATATAATACTTGGCCAAAGTAGGAAATGTATCAAAAATAATGAATAATAGGAATCAAAACATAAATGGTTCATCGAAAGGTGGTTTTGGCTTAGAAATAGATGAGTATTTTTAGAATTATCTTTTACTTTCATTATGCAATGAATGTGCTCTGAAGGCAAACTGTGTTAGTGCACTTACTGAACAGTACTGATAAAAGTAAAAGCTCCCCTCATATAAGACAGAAAAAAATAATTGTTGATCAGAAATTGTCAATATGGTAGAAACCAGAGAAATAAGTGGACAAAGACTGGAAAGGGTGTTAAATAACGTATTGAAAGTTAACATATGCTTACACTGAAGAGAAACCTTATTAATCATATATCCTTTCTATAGGCCATGTGGATAAACATGGACTGTTAGAATAATTTCCTTAAAGGCTGCAAAAGGGTGCCTAGAGGCTCTCCAGGAAAGATACAATTAGATTGAAGCTTCATTATTCTTTAACTTGTTATGTTTCCTATTAGACAGTGATCAAAGAAAAAATACTAAAGGAGATCGGTAGGATGCAAGATTGATTACAGACTGATTCAGCAGTGCAATCACTGTTTGGTGCAATCTCAGCATGAATGGTGTCCCCAGAGAGCGTGTTGCTATCTGATAGCATCACAGTAAGGGAAAAATCAAACTACTTTTAGAAGGTAAATTGGTTTGGGTTGTATTACACAGGAAAGGATTATATGTCAGATTGTCATTCTTCCGGGGATCCAAAAGTAGGTGTACTAAAAACATTTCAGCCTCAGCTGTACATAAAACCCCAAACAAGAACTGTTCAGTTACTCTAGTAGAGCTAGCAGAAACATATTTCTTTTTTTGTGTTATTGTGATAGATTCAGTTAATAGTTCTTCTTTTAGTATGCAACTTAAAATATCTTTATTCTAATTTTTTGATAGATCTTAATTTTCCTTTTATGTAGTTATTTCATAGAACCATAGAATAGTTTGGGTTG
>NW_009185976.1:0-8121 GCF_000690835.1 Fulmarus glacialis
CCGGAAAGGAGCTGCGAGGCGAAGCAAGGACAAGGGATCTCCCTCCGCACCTCCTAGCAGCCGAGCCCAGCCCTGCAGCACTGGGGAGACCCTGGCTGGGGGCTGGTTCCCGTCCTCAGACACTTCAAAGGGACGGGCTGCACCTGCAGCTCTTTTAGTTGCCCTGGAGAAGCAATTTTCTCCATTAAACATCCCCCACACCTCAGCAAATACACCAACATCAGAGCAGGGGAGAATAAAGCCAGCCGGCCTCACGCCCATCTCAGGTACAGGCGGCTCTGTCAGCACAGCCCTGCAAGTACGGCCACCCATCGGGATGCCCCACTGCTTTACAGCCCCTGGGCACCTTTTATGCCCTTAATTTGCAACGGAGGCAAATCTTTTCTTTGAAAATCAGCTCAGGGAAAGCAATTACCTGCTTACCACACAGAAATACACTGAAGGGCACCTGCAGCCAGCACTTCTCCAAAAACCACCGACAACTTCAAGACAGACACCAGCAGTGGCCACAGAAAGCCCTCTAGAGAGACCAGTTTCCATTTTGAGGAGGAATCATCATTTCTGCCAGTGCCAGCTGTCACCTCCATAGTACAGTTATGTGGCGGAGCTTGTTTAGGCAGCATATAGGGAAGCCAGCCAGGCTTGTTTGGCTTTGCGCTGCAATGAGAGGGAAAGCAGCTGGGTATTGCATATCCATGGTAATAAACAAGCTCTCTCAAGGGGATTTTCCAACCACATTAGCCTTCATGCAAAATAGATTCTCACACTCCCTTGCAGGCGTTAGAGCCTCCAGCACGGTGGGGATGTGCCTTGGGCCACATAAGCCCCATGGAGTAGAAGAGTAAATAGTGAGAAAAGAGCAGGAGTCAGTTAATTCTGCTAGACAGCGAGGTACCGATGTGTATTTACTGTGTTAAACACGAAGGGAGGCAGGACCAACAAGGCAATAAGACTATTTGGCTGCCCTCTGCTTCCAAGGTCCTTGACAGCATCAACCAGAGCCCATCCCGAGCTGGGGAAGGGGATGCCTGACCCCAGCCCTCTGGGGCTGCCGAGGCAGAAGGCGCACTCGGATGAGCTTGTTCTCCAGGACAAGGTTTCTAGCACACACAGCACGTCAGTAGCCAGCGCCGCATCCTCTGGCCCCTTCACAGTTGCCCCTGCACTCCCTGTCCCACGGGACACTTAGTTTATCACTGCCCTTTCTAGTCCTGGCCATGCCTATAACCATTACACACCCCCTGCCAGCCAGGGACCCCCGCACGGTGCCAGCGGAACGGGACGAGGAGTGATCCTTGCTCCGTGCTGACCCTGGGGAGCCAGGAAACATCTGGCTGGGTCCTCCTGCCAGCAGGAACAGCTCCCGGGGCATCAGCTGATGTTTTACCTGCTTACACCAGGGAGGAATTTAGTTCCCAGTGGCCCCCGAGGCTCCCACAGGCTTAGGTCTCCCCACAGAATAAAACCCAGGAGTGCCTGATCATGCGCAAATCCGAGCAGGAACAAGGTTTTGGCGATTCCCGGCGCCTGGGGGTGCAGGGGAGCCTTTCCACAATGTGCTGATGTTCCTTTAGCTCTGCAATTGTATTTTTCTTTCCTAAGTCAATGCTTTTTGCACATGAAAGCTTTTTCCTGGGTAATAAGCAGCAACCAGAGAGGAAAGCAAATGAATGCTTGTGGGTTTAGTGTCTCATAAATCATTTTTCAAAAGCTGCTCTCAGATCCCAGCAGGGCCTATGGCCAAAGGTGGAAAAAAAAAAATCTGCTCTCGCTCCCAGCCTGTTCCTGATAATGCTGGTCTCGTGGAAACGAGTTACCTGGAGGCTCCTCCACTGACCCAAGCGAGGACCTGGCTGCACTAAGGGGTTCAGGTCCCTCCTCAAGCCGGAGAGCAGGGCTGATGGACGCAAGGGGAGCGCAGCCCCACGGGACCCATCCCAGAGGAGTGCAGGGCAGGGCTGGGTACCGCACCCCCCCCCCACATGCTGTATTGCTGTTATCGAATCCCTTCCCCTTCCTACCACAATGCAGCCACATGGGGGGAAGAAGCAGAGAGGTCACTTAGCAGTGTACAAAACTCCGAACGAATGAGACGAAGTGAAAAAGAAAGGTAAACCCAGCCAGAACCAGCATAAAGTAACACCAAGGGCAATTCTGCACAGCACTTGGTGTCCAAAATCAGTAGTGTCATTCCCGAAAGATGTGGGGGAAGTCAAACTACCCTTCCTCATTTTAAATGGCACAGTCATCTATCTAAGTCTGATGTTGACTTATACCTCTCTCAGAATGTTTTCTTAAACAAAACGCCAAGTGCCGAGTTTTAATGATTCATTCTAACTGGTGGAAGGCAGCAGAATGCATCCAAAGCCAGTTCATAAATTGGGAAAGATTGTGGGGAAAAGGAGGTGATGATCCGTCTTCTCTGTCCCTGGGAATAGCACAGAAAAGTAATTGCCTTCATTTGCAACAAGACAACTTAGGTGATCTATTACAGAAAAAAACCCTTCTGAACAGTAACTTGAACAGATAACAGTTTGAAAACAGGTAAGATAAATAACTCTTTTGAATCACCCAGACTTACCCAGCCCCATGGGTGCTGCGGTACAGCGTGCCCTTCCAGCCCCACTTCTAGGGTCCTTCAGATCTTCTAATTCTCTGCTGTAATACGGAGTCCCTGGGCACACACACGGCGGCTCACTCCCCCGTAGCCCTCGAGCCTTTCTGAGATACTCTGCCTCGGCAAGTCTCCACTAATAAACAAGATGTTCATGTTTTTATGTGGAAAGCAAAACACGGGATTAGTGATACTAGAGAGCTATAATCAAACTGTTCCACACCGATGAATAATATATTTACAGTAACAAATGCTTGCTAAACACCCCATGCCCATGCTGATGTATTTTTCATAATTCTTCGGGATAAATGAACAGTAAACACTTCCAGAAGCTGTAGTGATAAATATATCAAATTCATTAGCCTATATATTTTCCCTAGAAGACAGCTAAAACTGCATATTACACTGCAATCTAACCCACACCCTGCAAAACTATTACACTTGTTACAAAAATCTGAGCCTAAAAATCCCAAACGCTGGAAGCTGCCAGGGAGCAGGGCAGGGATCCGGGGCTGCTGCCTTCTCCCCATCTCTCGCCACCAGCCCAGGAGGCTTCATTTTGTCACCTCCTGTTCTGTAATGAAAATGGGCTCTTGGCTGCATCCCATGGGTTTTAGATATTGTCTGGCAAACGTGCTGTCGAGACCAGGAGACACAAGGTCTGGAGCTCTCGGGGTGTCAGCGGTGGGGACGTTGTTGTACAGGGTGGCACGTGAGCGGAGCGGGACGTTGCAGGGATGCAGTGGAAGCAGCCGCCTGTTTGAGGCTCCGCTACGTTATTTACGTGGCGATACAAACTAAAACGAATACATGGAAACCTTCAAAGCTGCATTTTACCTTCCTGAGCACCACGGAGCAGCAGCCAGCGTGCAGCCCGGGCTGGGCTGGGGACATTTTGGTCATGGTGCTGCCAAGAGGTAGTGGTATTAAAGCAGGATGGATGGGAAATGGGGTAGTAACATCAAGTATTTGTTTGTTTGAATTGTCAACGTTGTTTCACGGTTAGTGCTGGAGCTGTGCTAGGCCTCCTGACTCTTAATTTTCTTTTTTTTTTTTTTTTTTAAAAAAAACATTTGACAGGGCACCCTTTCCAGCGCAGTTGTTATTTCGGAGATACACATTTTTTGAACGGAAAGTGGGATTGTTTTAATACACTTCCACCTTTCACTCGTTTTAACTAGCATATTTATTTTTTTAACTCGGAGTTGCCCCCGTTTCAGCAGCCACCCTCCAACGGGAGGAGCCGGCACCTGGCACGGGGCGGCGGGGGGCTGCCGGCCCCAGATCTCCCCCTTCTCCCGAGACCCGGCTCAGCCGAGGCAGCATGGCTGGAGACAGGCGGGGGAAGGAGCCTTTAACCCATGTAAAAATGTTAAATACTTGAAAGCATCTCTAAAGAAAGAGTAACTGCTTCAAGACAATTAAAGTACTTACAAAACCCCGTCCTCAGTGAGGTCGAGGGGAGTTTTGCCCGACTCCTCCACCGGATCGAGGTGACAGACCTGTGTGCCGGGCTCCCTCCTCCTTGCCCCGGACTCTCCACCCAGCCTATGTTGCTTCTCTTCCCCCCAACTCCAAGCCTTCCCAACCAGGTGAAAATGGACCTTAAAGCTCCTTATCCAATTTCCCTCCCTCCAAAAGCCCTTCCCCATGGGTTTCACAGGAGGCAGAAGGGCTCTGCGTGAATTCGGGAAGGCTTTTCTGTCCGGAGAGCCGTGCTAGTCGCAGACCGTCTGCCTCTTCCCGAGCTGGGAGCTCCTGTTTTGCTGACGGAGGGGCTCCCGCCTCTCCACGGCTCAGGCAGTGAATGCTGACGCACGGTGAGTAATTTCCCCACAATAACATCGCCGAGGTACTGCACAGCTGCCCTTCTGCTAAGTGCAGGAGGCCCAGCACACCCGCCCCGGCAGGCTGGGGCGTGTTTTGGGCTCTTCTCTCAGCAGTGATACTTCTCCCTCACCAGGAACTCTCACTTTCAGTATTTTTCACGTGGGAACCAAATGATTGCCAATTACAAGAGCAAGCAACAAGATCGGTCCTTATTTAATCACTTTGAAAGTTACCGATGCAGCCGTGTATTTTACTTTTGCTGATGAGCTGTGCTTGGTCTTCAGGTTGCTGCGTGTGGTCGGCATAGGCGGAGGTTTCTCTTGCCCAGCGGGTCAGCAGCGGTGCTGAGCACAGGGCGGTAAGAGCTGGCACTGAAGCGCAGAGGAGACAGGCCACAGCATCACCCTCGCAGCCCCGTCAGGCGCCAGGCGAGGTCTTGGTGAGCCCACGCTCATCCAGGCTTACGTCTTTCCTCTTTGGGTGTGAGCCCAAATCCTGCTCAACCCATCCAGCCCCTTGCGGCTGTGGCCCCGGCAGCACTGCTGGGAAGCTTCACTAACCCCCCCGGAGATGTCCCCAGGGTCTGGATCTCTGCCGAGCCCATGGGTGGCCAGCCCTGGCTGAGCAGTGAAAAGCAACGCTTCCAAGGACACCTCCAAGTTGTGTTCTCCATCCACCCTGGGTTGCCACTTGTTCCCAAAGACAAGGACCGCTGCAATTTATCCCACCGAGAGCCTCCCGGTAAGACGCCGGTGCCCACCAACATCAGCGCCAGGCTAGTCCTAGCTCCAACTCTTGGGGATCTCTTTTCATCCCTTAATGAGTCCACACACAATAATTCCCAGGCACCTACTAGTGCCTTCCCCCGTCCCATTCCTCAGCCCTGCCCCAGCCAGGGAGCCCTTTCTTTTAGTTACAGAGCAGAGGAAAGCTTTCACTGAGCTGCCTGAAGAAATCAATAGAGCAGCAGGGGAAATCACAATGAAACTAGAAGCAGAATAGAGAAGCTATACAGACTATTCCTTCCCTCCCCACAGCACACACAAGAGCAGGAATTCACTGTAGGAGGACTGCATTTAAAAACAGGGATGGCGAACACAACCCATCTACGGTGATGCAGAAATTCAGGGTAATGCAGAGGCACCAAAGCGCATCCCATCACAAGATGAAACCCAGCAGTCACTGCTGACTTTATCAAAGCCCGTTCCTCTCGCACACACGTTCAGCTTCAACGGCCAGCAAAGAGGCCACATGCTGCTTTGGAAATGTCACTGCTTTTTTAATTTCAGTTTGTCAGCGATAGTTAAACTTGCAATATACGTCGCTTCTCAATACATAAATTTGCAGAAGATGACGGAGGCAGGATGCTTTTCCTGCACCCAAGCTGCAGAAGCACCGTGGTACCCCTGGGGGACGCAGTCCCATAGAAGCCAGCTGCTCTGGGGACTGAAGTCAAGAATTTCAGGGTTTTCCATGAAAGAATCAGAGAGGGGCTGCTGCTGGCTGGGGCTGCGCTGTGCCTCCTGTCCCACGCCGGGGCTAGTTCTTAGTCACCCCACCAAAAGACAGACTTGAGCCAGTCCAGCTCCTACCCAGGAGCAGAACAGCATCCCAGGTGGGCTTCTCCGGGCACATCAGTTTAGCAGGACCACAGGTTGTCAAAGCCACGGGCTCGCAGCGGGGATACGTGTGCCATCCTGCGAAAGCCCAGGATAGCAGATCCAGGCCCTCGCTGACGCAGCAGCTCCCGTTTTGGGGACTACAGCCAAGAGTCACCCCAGAGCCACGGCCGTTCTCAAGAGCCTCTTTTTGTGTTTCCCCCCAGTCGAGGAACAGCGGGCAGCAAGGGGACATGGACGGAGCCCGGCGACTCGGACGCATGGCCAGGCTGCTCAGCATTGTCTCCATTATGCTGGGGACCATGATCATCGTGCTCTACGTTTCACTCAGCGTCATAGGTAACATCTCCTTCTCTTTTCCCCAGCCCAGCTAGAGCAGGAACCTCACGTGGCTCCTGAATCCAGCCCGTGTATAGGATACACCTGCCCACCACCCACCACCACGCTAGGGCAGATGCTCCTCCATTCCCACCCCAACTGCATGGTAGGGCACTAAGCACCTGCATGGTCCAGGCTGGTTTGACCATCACCAGCTGCACCCACACATGCAAAACACCTTGGAGAACGGGCTCCTTGCAGTAGCAACACACACTGTCCAAATGACGGGAATGGAAGGTCCCCCCGTGCTGTCCCGTAGGGCAGTGGTGACCATACAAGGTCCCTCTGGTGAAAGGCCTTCCCCCGGCAATGGCTGTGGTGGGTTTAGCAGTGTGTAGTGGGGTAAAACCTGAAGGTTTCAGGATACAAATCAACCTGCCCAGAAATGCAATCCCAAAATGTTTGGGAAACCTCCCAAACACAAACCCACCTGCCAAACCAGCATGACCAGCGTGCTGCTCAGGCAAACGGGAACCTCAGAAACACACAAAGCCCAAACCAAGAGCATAAGGGAAACATCTGTGACTCCTGGAAGCTGCCCTAAGTCTCTCTTTATCTTACAGTTTCCTAGAAGACGTTTTAGCATGCAAATACCTCAAAGAGGAGGAAGACAACTTTCCTTTTGGGGTTTTTACTTTCAGCCTTGCAACAAAAAATGTAGGTGGGCAGCCCTAGACAGCCTGCTCTGGAGCGCCGTCTGAAGGAACGCATGCTTCTACTTCACCGCCTCTTGGAAATGAGTTTGTACAAGCGATGGGATTAAAAAAACACCGCGAGAAGGAATGGGAAAGGACATCAGATGCCGAGTGGAGAGGAGAAGGGGGAAATCCACTACCTCATTCCCCTCCAGCAAAACTCACGGAGTGGGGAGACAACTAAAGTACAAGAGGAGGAGAGAGTTTCAAGAACGAAGCTTATTTTAAAAGAAAAATTTAAGGCGAGAACAGGACGTTTTGAGGAATCCTCCTAAGAATTTTGGCACAAGTCACTGAATTTTTAGGGGGTTGTTGGTTTTTAAATCGTCAAATTCTCTGTCTCTACAAAAAAAAAACAAAACCAAAGCTCAAACTGCCATCAGGAGCTGAGGGCTGTTCCACGGAGGAGGAGGGAGAGCAGAGCTGCAGCAGGACCATGGCTCTGCTCCGAACGAAACGCAGCCGCAAAAGCTGGAGGATGTGGTGGGTCCTTTTGTATTTTTGATGAAAAAAAAAAAAAAAAGAGACAATGACCATTTGCATGCCTTTGGGAATGTTCTCCATGTCTGTTCCTACGAGCTCTTTTATCACTTCGGGCAGATCTCAGAGCTGGCAGAGCAGGATGTTGCTGCATGAGAACGCCAGGCTCCTCCTCACCCCAATCCCATGGTGGGGTTTTTAACGGAAGGAAAAATAATGCTTTCTCTGTGAACCCACACATTTCTCTCTCTGTGCACCCAAAGTGAGGTTAATACTCGCGGAGCTGAGAAAAGAGCCTGGTTAATCTGTAGCAGCAGTACCAAGGCACCGAGAGCCCGTTCTACCCACTTACACATTTATGTCACGTCATGTCCGTCGCCCAAAAGCTTCAGCGTGATCCAGCCCCCACCCCTTTGGGCTTCAGCTTAGGGCCTTCCAGGCGATTTTCAGAGGCACGGAGGAGTTTAAGGTCCCTGCTCCTGTCCCCGCACCCCTCACACGCTCT
>NW_009185976.1:8131-12967 GCF_000690835.1 Fulmarus glacialis
TGAAAACCTCCAGCATCCCCGGAGCTGGCTGGGGTCAGCTCCACAAGCAGTATTATTTTTTAGTGTTTTGTATTTAACATAACAAGGAAATAGACTTTGCTCCTCCCGATCTGCCTATAGGTACCCCACGCCCCACCACGTCTGCCACGCCACGCGGCTCCCTCGGCCGTTTCCCATGGGATCCGGTGCCGCCACGCTCCCTCCATCCAGCCCCATCCCCTCTCGCTCCCCCTGTCCTCGCCGCGGGTTGTTACTGGGCTTGGTCCTCTGTCCGGCCACCCAGACTATGCAAAGTTTCATCGCCTGTTATTTCATTCAGGCTTTGTAGATGGCTTCTGGCCATATCCATTGGCTCTGTATTAGCTGAGCCTCTCTCTTCTATCAGAACTTTGCGGGCACGAGTACCTGACCAAGCGCTGCCCTCCCCGGCCTTTCTGTTTTCTCCAGCCGACAGCCTGGGACCTAGAAACATGGACTGCACTGAGAAACAAGGTGCCTCAGGGCACTTCTGCTCCCTACCATCAACCTCCTCAAAAAAACCCCAAACCTTGGACCAAATCTAATGCTTCTGGAGGGCTTGTCTACATGGAGAATCTTCTGCACACCGTAAGAAACTTCACCACGTGGTAACCGCTTGGCACTGACTTCTCCTCTGGAGTACGTGAGCGGCACGCGCGTGCACGCGGGAAAAAAACTGTAAACCCACGCTGCAGTAACTAATGGGCAAAGCCACGGGCACTGCTGTGAAAATTCTCTTGTCACCTGTTTGATTGCTCCTCTTTAAAGTGTTTGCTTTTGCTAGGCATTATTTGAACCCAGGGTGTAAGAAAGCCAAATCCCCCAGATGCACCGTTAACGTTTTCCTCTAGACTAAAAGGGATTCCAGGGACTCGCAGCAATAGCACAGCACTGTAGCACTTCCTTGGGCTCCATCCCCATCCGCCCCTTTGCCAGGGCTTTATTACAAACTATTGGCTTCTAAAATGGACCGCATTTGCAACCTTTCTTTTGCAATTCATTTTTTGGGCGCTTCAGCAAACAGGGGCCACTGAGCGCTGCTGGGGGTGAGCTCCCACCCCCCGCCGCTGCCAGGGTGCCCCTTGGCACCAGAGCTCGTCTTCCTGAGCCCATCAGAAACCCTCCCTTGGAGGTTCAAACTCTCATCTTGTCGTTGATGACATCCCACCAAATCCCCCAAACATTTCCTTCTTTAACGCTTGAACCCGAAAGCCGCTTACTGGGAAACATGTTGTTTTTTCTGAGATACGTAAGGGCAGCGCTGCCTGTCCGTGCATCTTCTGCCCGTTGCTCTTTTGAGCTGCTGAAGTTCCGCTTATGGTAAGAGCCGAGCAAGCTCCTCCTGGGGCAGGAAGAGCCGACATTCAGGGAAAACTGCCGCAAGGAGTTATAGTACTTGAGAGCGCCAAGTATTTATTAAGTAAGAATTTAAATGCTCTTTTATCATGGTATAAAGCCTTTCATCTGAAGTGCTTTACCACATTTAAAGGATTAAACCTTGCGGCCCCCCACGAGGTGGGTTAGCATCACTCTGCTCTAATTGCACGCATGGCAAAGTTGCTCAGTCACACACACCGTACAGCTCCAAAAAGAAACCCGTTTTTCTTTCTCCTCTTTAATAGAACCATGTATGAATACAGATTTCCTTTGAATCTCATTTTTCCAAAGGGATCTAGGCAAACACACACTACACTTCAAAATGGCCTGGGATACCTGCAGTCGTAGGAACGAGGGGGCTTTGTGAGGCAGCTGCAATGGTCCTTGCCAGGAGAAGTCCCAGGCGGGTGAAGCACAGAGCAGTAGAGGCACCAGAATTCATCTGAATGCAGGAGAAGGCAGAAGCTTTCCCAAAAAACCCCCACGGTGATCATTTATTGCATGCACCCAAACGTGGTTTGTGCCTCCTGTCTTAGCCTGTATCATCGGGCTGCTGAGGCAATTGCCTCTCATCTCACTATTAAGTATAATAAAAAAGAAAAACTAAGACACTTAAATTCTTTTCATTTTTAATCTTTCTGATTAGATACAACCGCACTGCTCTGCATTCTCGAATACAGCTTTTTGGTTCTTATCCTGCACTTAAATCTAGGGGAAAGCCCCTGCACTTACTCCTGACAACGTATTTTCTCTCCCTGTAACCTGGCCCTCCAGAGCTAGAGAAACAAACTCCCCAGGGTTACCTGGAAAGTCTCTTCTCCCTGCTCTCCCCCAGCCTCCCCGTACATTTTGCAGCCTGATATTTTGCAAAGGTTTTGCCACTAGATCCTTGCTCTCCGTGTCACACAGGGTTTTATCAGCTGCCTAACTGGCTCTTTCAGGTGCATTACCTTGTATTTGCAAAGGAAGAAGTTGCTGAGCCCCCGACCCCTGACGTACACCTCACCTGTGGTTGTGTTATGAGGGGCTAAATCACGGCAGAGCTTCATCCTGAGGCCACCAGCAGGCAACTTTCCTCCTTTGGTCTACATCAGGGGAACAACAGCATCCCTCGCGATTTTTTGCTGATTCAGTGTTCACCTAAGCGCAAGCATCTTTTTTTTCCGCATCCAGGTGCAACCGCTCCTCTCCTTAACTTTGTTTTTAGCACACAGGAGGACGATCGCAAAAACTACGTCATGAAAAGACTTTCCCCTCTCCGTGCCCACAAACAAGCCCTATTACTGCGTCACAGCTCTTTGCCACCTGCTGCAGCCTCCTCTAAGCGCGTCAGAATTGTCTTTTCTAGGTGTTCACAACTGTTAACAGTCACAAAATCCTCAGGGTCTGGCCAACTTCTACCCCCTGGAGAAGGAGAGGCGAAAGATCCAAGCGACGTGGTGGCAATCCAGCCTTACCTGACAGCCAAGTTGAGCTGGTAGGAGGAGAGCTTGCTGAAGAGATGGAGAAGGTGGGAAACATCTCTAAATGGGAGTCGAAGTAGGAGTTACGATCGACAAGTGTGAGGGCCTGGTGGGATATAAATACACGGTTTGCACTGCTCGGGAAAGAGCCTCGGAGCAGAGCAGGTGGCTGATGGCACCTCTCCGGCATTGGTGTCCCGGGGCTCTTCTCCCCAGGGTTTGGGGCACAGTCGGGCTCTGCGGGGCGGCACAGAAGAGCCCTTGCTGGGTACAGCAATGCTAGGTCCAAGGCTTAGCCTGAACGAGTGATTTGCTGCTGCCGAGCAGAGGAGCTAGCTTGGTTTCACACCACCTTCTCGTAGGATGCAAGGACCGATGGTCGGAAAAGGTCTAGCATGGGTCCGTTGGTCCCAGCAACACGCCGGTGGTGCTGCAGGGGAGACCAAAGGGATTTGAGCACGAAGGGAGGACAGAAAGCCACAAAAGATTTGATTTCTAAATTTGCTGCGTTAATGATGACTTTGCTTGTTCTGGTCGGTATGTCACTCCGTTCCAGCTTACCCCTCTCTCCCCACCTTTGCCAGTTTAACGTGCTTTCCCCTCGGCGTTTCTAGCCCTAGAGCAACACACGGGTCTCACCGGCTCTTCCCTCCCACCCTCTGCCCTTCCTTCCACCCAGGACAGGTCTTGTTGGCAACAAGACGCCATCGCCGGGCTTCCCTGGCAGGGGTTAGCGAGGGGTAGGGAACCTGCTCCTCGGGGCTCTGACCCAGGCTGGCTGCGGACTCCAGCACGCAGTAGTTGACCTTCCAAACACAGACTTCTCCATGGAGACAAGGGGAGCAGATCCTGCCTTTCAGATAAAATTAAAAGTCTGTTTCCATTTGGTCTGCGTCCAGGCAGCGGCTGCAGAAACACCCACTGGGCTGGTCCCATGACTTTCTTTCTTTCTTTTTCCCCTGATAACCCCCAACCTTGCCCGATCACTTTGTTACTTATCACAGAACCACAGCCAGGGCTGCGCAGTCAAGCTGAAATAATTTCAGCTTTAAGGTCAGTTTTCTTTCAGCATACATCCTTTAATTTTGGCAAAGACAGTTAGATTTGGACCGGAGAGTCCCATGCTTGGGCACAAGCCAAGGGGGCGGTGGGGGAAAGCAGCCTTTTCAGAGTGGGAATATTCGTAAAGCATTTGCTGGCACCAGTAGGTAGCAAAATTCAAACCTATAAATACCCACCCAGGATAAGAAACATCAGAAAGGGAACGTGTGCAGGATTCACCAAGGCAGCCCTGATACCACCGGAGGTGTCAGATGGTGCCCAGGAGACGATCCTTCGCGTGGAAGCGCAGGGTCTGCCCCCCCCACGGCCGTCACCACCGTCCGTGCACCGGCTCCTCCTGTTTTGAAGCCAAACTGGAAGAGCCGTGTTTCACATGCAGCATGAACACATCAGGAATTGCAGCCGGGCACTTCTCTTTGCTGATAAATGTTTCTTTTTCTGCGGGATGATATGGTATATCTTATATACTTTCTTTGTATTTCTTGGCATGAGAAAAAAATTAAAATGTAACATGCATGGTCAAAGCTGAACTTGTTTCTTCTGTTTAAATGAGAAAAAAAAAAAATCCATACTACTCATTTAACTATTGCTTCACACGCCAAGAGCAAGTAGATCAGCCCGTATTTTGGGTGCAGTGGGTTGCATATAAATACATATAAGCAAAAGGCAGAAGAAGACGGCACAAGTCAGAGCAGAGAAAGGTCCAGACAGATCAGCCTTGTGCTGCAGAGACAAGCGGCCCCGAGGTGCTGGGAAAGCACAGCTCTTGCGGGAGGTCTGCCCCGGCCGTGCCGCGGGGCACGCCTGCCCGGGCAAGCCGGAGAAATCCCCCTTGCTCGCCGCGCACAGGGGTGGGAAGGGCGGCAGCCGCTGGGAACTGCTGCTCGGTGCTGGCCCGGCCGCTGCGGGGCAGCAG
>NW_009185976.1:13036-14320 GCF_000690835.1 Fulmarus glacialis
CCAAATTATTGATCAAACCCATAGATTTCAAGAGTGCACAGCAATATTTGGTCTCTACTCAAAAAGCCTAAACGCAGGCCACTCCCAGGAAGCAAGTCCTTTTTAAAAGTTTCTTAAGACAAGGATTGGAAATTCAGCCATTACGGAAAACATTGGCTTTAGTCTTTTCCCCGGAGGAGTTTTTCCAACCAGACTGGAAAGCTGTTGACCGCGTGTAACACGCACCTCGGGTCACTACCAGGGTTCATTCGCGTGTAACGGCACACCGGTCGGCCACGGCTGCTGATCCGTACAGGAGATTAGTTGCACAACCACCTCATTCAGCTGAATCCTAACACCCTCCTCTGGCTGCGCGTCTCTGGCGTCCGACGGGAATGAATGGCAACGCAGCTTCCAACCCAGCTCAGCTTGGAGAGAAGGCTTGCCAAGTCTGAGATGAATTAGTAGCTCTCTCCTCTGTAGCAATACGCTGCAGACCTCAGGGTAGGGGGTAACGCAGTCCCGCAGCTTCCCGAGGACGGCTCCTTCCCTCTCCCAGCAAAGCAGCGGGAGGCAGGTGCCACCACCAGCAGCAGGGATCAAACATGAGGCTTTACGGTCCCAGGGCTGGTACCAGACACAGCACTTCCACTGTCATCCATGCCGATGAGGGGAAAAGATAGATGTCAATTCTCTGCGACGTTGGCAGCCCGCAGCGTGATTCAGCAACAAACGTACTTAACGGCCGGGCTCGGCGCGCGTCCTGCCGACGGGGCTCCCTCCGAGGCCGAGGCAGGTCACTCCCCACGACACGGCCCCATGCATTGAGGAGCCCCGAGCCACCAGCATGGCCCCAGCAGCCCGGGAGGTCCAAGGCTCCGCTCCCCCTCGCCCAACGGAGCCCACCGGGTAGTAACTCAGCAGCAAACGCTGCAGTGAAAGAGATTCAGCTGCTGGACTTGCTGCGGTCACGTTCAGGAAATGCTTACGCCCGTCTTGGGCGAACAGACAGTTCAAGACCACCTCTGCGTCCAAACCCAAATCCCGTAGCCTCTGGGGTGACGCAGGAAAGTTTTGGCCTGCCCGCCGTTTTCATATGCAATATGACACATAGCCTTTTTCCTTTCCTAAAGAGGCCAGCTGTAAGGCTTTTGTCTGGAGGGAAAAAAAATAAACAGGAAAACCCCCCAGGTATCAAAGCCAGAGAAGGACGCAGATTAAATGTTCGTGAACTCATAAAAACCAGGTCTGTTATTCTCACGTGCATCTCAGAAAATGATCAAAGGCACAGTAATTAGTTCTTCT
>NW_009185976.1:14419-15822 GCF_000690835.1 Fulmarus glacialis
TGCCCAGAGAGCTCCCCGGGAGACAGAGCTGCTCTGCAGCCCCAAACCACCAGCAACGAGCTCAGCCTCCTCCTTCACCCCACTGCCCTTCTCTTGCACCCCACTGCCCATCTCCTCCTGGGCTCTGTAGCTTGCTAATACATTTTTAACCAACTAAGCACATTTCTTTGGTGCGTTCCATTCCCCATCGCTTCGAAAACTGCAAGTCCAACTAGATCCGCTGGTTCTTACTGCTAAATACCCTCCCCGTGTAACACGACCTAAAGCAGCGTTCTTGATGTTTAGCGGCACATCCTAGGGCTGGGATATCAGCTGCTCAACCCTCTGTCTTTAAGAGCCACCGGCCACGAATACTTGCTCGCAGCCACGCGGCTCCAAACTTGCAGCACGCTGCCGCGACTCCTCTTTTGCGCTGAGGCTGGGCTTCGCCCGGGCTGCTCAGCGGCAGCGTCCCCTCGCCGCCTCTGCTCACCCAGCAGCGCGGGAGGCCTTAACGCCTGCACAAGGGCCCTTGGCAGGGGGAGTGGGGGGGAGGTCCAAAGAGCCGCCTTTTATTTGTCCTGATGGAGAAACAGAACGTAGATGTTTAGAAAACTCAGTGTAACTTCCCAGCATTCAGCAGAGCAAAGGGACTTGTGGTTGGTGGTACCTGCGCATAACAAAAGACTGGGACAGAGTGGTCCTGGCGGGGAGAGCTTTCGAGGAACAGACGCAATTTGCATCTCACGCCTGAGGTTGCTTTAAGCCATCTTTGGCCTTCTTCATGTACGGCTTAAAGAAATCAGCAGGCAAGAAGGCTGAGCAGGAAAGAACAATGGTTTTGTCCTGGAGAAGGAGGATTTTACTCACATAAACCGCGCCCCCCACCATGGAGAGATTTCCCTTCAGGGGCGAGATTCCCCGCGGAGCATCCTGACCCTGTCACCGAAGCAGCCGGGCAGATGCAAGTTCCAGGCTCAAAGAGGGAAGCTGACAGCCTCGCCTCTGATGTTTCACTGAAGAGATGGGAGTGCCAAGCGCTTTAGCCTCCTGTTTTATTAATACGCTGCTCTGATGGGCTCATGTATAATAGATTCGCAAAGGAACAGCAGGAGGTTTACCTCCAATTTCCATGTTGCGTATGTTTTCTGCTAAACACTATAGGCTCTCCGTTCACCTCTTAATGTTTGTCTTCACTAATGAATTTGCATGAGCTTTGGGGTTCAAGCCAAGGACAAAAAGTTGGTCACCAGTTCTTCAACTGGTTTCCATGACTTTGCTCCAGCCAGGAGCCACAAATCAAAAACACAGGGGAAACGTTTCCGTTTTCTCTCTCGTTCCTAAGACTGGCTGCTCTTGAAGAAACAAGTGTGCAGCTTGGCCACCCTCAAAACCATGCACAGCCCCTCGGCAAGTCATTTGTG
>NW_009185977.1:0-1596 GCF_000690835.1 Fulmarus glacialis
TAGAGCCCCAGCAGCACCTTCATCTCAGCCATCATTCGGGGGATGAACTTGCTGCCCTTGTCTCTACCGAAGGAAGGTGCTTGGTTCAGAAACGTGTCTTTGTTTTTTCTCCACTGCCATTCTCCCCCTCCTGCTCCCTGGTTTGAAGCATCTCCCCATCCCACGAGGATCCTGCCTGGGGTCCCAGTGCCAGCGTCCCCAAAGCCACCGAGCCCAGGGCTCTGCTGAAAGCCTCGGCCACCGGCTTGGTTTTCCCCCTCTTTCCTTGGCCCAAACAGGAGCGATTCCATGAGGACAGCCATAAGAAAGGGCCACGAGGGTTTGCCTGGGCATCACGTGCTGCCCAGGGTAAACTTTGGCTGGGATGTGCTGCAGTTTTCATGCATTTCTGTTGCCTGCCATGCCTGGTGCTGGTGCTAATAATGCTGTGGTTTATCCAGCTCAAATCCAAAGGCTGCGGTTAACGCCTCATCACATGCATTTATAGTAATTCCCTGCTTTTATAGTAATTTCCAACAGCTGGGTTGCCCATTTATTTCCTACCCGTGTACCTGCCACTGCTGGCACCCAGCGGGCGCTCGTCCCATGAGCCGGCCCTGTCCCTTCCCTCGCCCATCGGCCGAGCATGCCTTCCCCTGCGTGCAGCGCCGCTTTGCTGCCCACTGGCTCCCGTTTCGGCCCTGCTGCCCCCCGGTCTGCACCCTGACGTGCTCCCCTTCGTCATGGCCCCATGCACAAGACCCTCTTCCCAAACGAGGACTCTCATCCCTGCTCCTCCAGCCCTTCCCTTCAGCCCGTGTTTTCCTACGCCGCAAGCCAGGTAGGTTCATTGGTGCCTTTTGCTTGCTTGAAAACTTGCTCACAATGGCAGACTGGGTAGATTTGCTGTATATTACCCCAAGAAATGCCATCCTTCCCAACCCCCTTCCCCTGTGCCAACTGACCAAGGAGGCAGCACCCCCCGATGCTCTTTTAATTAACTGCTGAAGGTAAGAGGGGAGTCGACAGCATAAACCATTGGTACCAAGAGCTCGTTATTCAGTAGTTTATTGCTTAAAGCCCTGAGACACTTTTATAACGTCAGTGCAAAGTTGAAATGAAAAAAAATTAAAATGAAGACATCCAAATACATGGTAATTTGAATATATTAACTCTGTTGTAATACAAATATTTTAAATAGAGGGAAGAACAATAAATTACGAATCAGCACACATTCATTTCTTGTCGTGGAAAAGCAATTAGGCAATAATAGTTCCCTAGGAATGAGGTAGCAGTATTTTAAATATGACTGTATTCCACAGAACTACTCTTATATAAGTTAAAAGTAAAACACCTATTCTGAATACTGGCTTTTCCTTTTTGTTTTGGGTCCCAAGTGAAGAAAAGCTTTCAACAGCCGGGACTTCTTGGTCTTGAACCTTTAGATTGTGCAGTATAAAAATAAGTTATTTAAATAAAATATAATAATAAATAAACTAGAAGTATGATGCCAATGAGCACCCATTAGATCCAAAGTTATCCTACAGACTCTCCTGGTCTTCACTATTAATAACTTAAAAGCCCACTGACAATATAAAAGACACATGAAAGGTTACG
>NW_009185977.1:1682-2952 GCF_000690835.1 Fulmarus glacialis
ACTTCCCCGGCTCCGCTCCCACCAGGCACTCCCTGAGCTGCTGTAGTAACTCGTTAGCGAAAAATGCATCATTTCAACCTAGATTTTGATCTCTTTAGGAAAAGAAGACGATTATGAAGAAGCCTCCCTTCATTAAGAGGAACAGGAAGCAGATAATTTGGTTTTGGTTTTGGTAGGCGCTGCAGGAGGTGAACGAATTAAAAGCTCAGCCTACTTGGCTGCCCCGTCCAGGCGTGATGCCCGGCTCCTCCCAGCCAGGCAAACCCTCCTGCCAGCCTTCCCGGGGGGTCGCAGCCCTTTCAGGGGGTTGCATCCCTCCCGAGGGCTCGCATCCCGCCTCGTGCCGGCTGGAAGAGCCGCAGGGCTGCGAGGGAGCACTAAGGGCAACGTCATCCAGGTGAGACCTCTCCTGCAGGGGTTGAGTAACGTCTAACACATGGCACTTGGATGGAAAGCTTGGGAGATGCCAGGCGCCTGCCGGGAAGGGGATGTTTCCCATTGTCCAGTCCCGGGCAGGCGGCTGAGTGATCCTGGGTGCCCGGCGTACCCGCTGGGACTTGCTTTTAGGATTGCATTGGGTTTAGGAGGGCTGGGGCAGAGCTGAGGAAGTGCGTGCAACGAGGAGCAAAAAAACCTCTGCAAAACCTATTTTAAGAGCTACCAGCAGTAAGGTCCCTGGGCTCGGGGCTGGCAGCGGCAGCTCTCGCCGGAGCGGCGCCCGTCTCACTGTGCCGCCGACCTGGCCAGTCGCCTGTACATCCCCTGGGTGAAGTTCCCCAGCTCCGGCAAGAAGTTGCGCAGGTAGATCTCATTTTCATTGCTCAGGGAGCAGTTCTGGGGAAGGAGAAGCATAAAAGTGTGAGAGCTGACAGCAGGATTTAGCAGCTCAGATGGCAAGTAGCCAGGCTACCAGCCCAAGAAGATGGTTTGTTTCTATTGCCTCTGTCTCCCACAGTGAATAATTCAGTTAAGTGTTGTGAGGATGCTGCTCTGGGAGGTTGGGAATTTCTCCTTTGCTCAGGACAAGCACCCGGCTCCTGTGCCCAGTGGTGTCACCCCCATGGCCACTGGCCTGGGGTGGCCGGGGCTGGCAGGGACGTTCACCCTCTTCCCATGGAGGCAAATTATCCTGCAGCACTGCGCAGGTCTGCAATGCTGAGGTCTGACCCAGTGCAAGATAACAAATACCGGCTTGATCAGTCCTGTGGGTACGTCTGGGGAGCCAGCACTGGAGCGGGGCCTGTGCTCGGAGCCGCTGGCATGGGGGGCT
>NW_009185977.1:2989-3267 GCF_000690835.1 Fulmarus glacialis
GTGAGCATGCTACTCGCGTGTACAGGCTTGCCGTGCAGGCTCTGCAAGTTGATGATGAACGGCTCGTAGTCTTTCTTGCACCTGGTGACTTTTGTGAGCGCCGTGGCAGCCTGGCACAGCAGCTCCTGCTCCGACAGCTGGTAAACACGGCGGGGAAAACATTATTAGAACCAAGTCGTTGATTTAAGTTGATGCTACTTATCAAAGCGTTCAGGACTAGTGGGAGATTTCACGACGACTTCCTAAGCTGCTTTCATTTTATGGCGGTAATGCAGCCC
>NW_009185978.1:0-2579 GCF_000690835.1 Fulmarus glacialis
ATAAATCCCCTACCTGCTGATGCCCACGCAGACACCCCAGGAGAGCCGGCAGCTCTCAGCACCAAGCACCCAACCCGGCGCCCAGAGGTTCCCCCAAGAAAAGCGCTCCCGGCCACGCACAGATGTGTACGCGCGCGTGCAAACACACACACAGACGCATATTTTCAAATCCTAAGAAAATCCTGAGTCTTCACTGTCAGTGCTGTATATCACTTTGAGATATATACCATATTAGCCAAAAGAACTGAATTATATTGCATTCATGATGCAATTAAACACTTCACTAGGAATCAATGTAAAACTGATGAGGCCTGAAAGTAGTGCATATGGCTTAGAACATTATAAAACATTACCTTCACTCAAATCCTTTTCAGTAGCAATTTAAATCTTCTTACAGTTACTGCTGCCAATGGTAAACCATCTACTGATTCATAACAGTGCATGGGAACGAATGAATTTTTTTAAAAATTTATTCAACTACTAAATTACCCATGAAACCGGAATAGCTGACAGGAGTAATCTGAATTATTATTAGCTCTGCAAGTATTCTGCATTAGCCAATTTAAAACCACGGCTCACAGGCAGAAACCAGTTAGTACAGGCAGGGTGTTAAATGACTGCCATAGTTCTTCATTTTACTGCTGCTTACGTTTAAAGGTCAAGAGATAAAAATTACATATGACTGCAAACACAGAAAGGGTGTTTATCTTTTTTTTCCCCTACGAATCAGGTCAACCAGAAACTTTAAAAACATTTGGAGATACGATCGTATAAACCATGATGCCTCTGAACTACCCCAGGATTTAGGAGGGGGGCGCGGAGGCTGCACCGAGGGGTTGTTCTTCCTCCTCCTCCTCATCCTCGTAGCTTTTCGTGCCAGAAAAATGGGAGAAGACAGGGAAGAGATGGTCCTGTCCTCCGAAACATGGGCACGGCATCACGACCCCACGCCCAGCCGAGCTGCGGCTGCAGGACTGACGCACCGGATCACCCCACGGTCACGGAGGGTCCCACCGGGGAGGACCGGTGGCAGCTGGAGGGGATCACTGAGCCAGCACCGGGACCCGCTCACAGGAGGACGAGCAATTCAGCCCCGGCTGAAATTCCCACTGGGCTCCTAATCCACGGGCTGATCTGCCAGAAAGCAAAACTACCTGGGGATCGGGGCACCGGCTGCTCCCGGCAGGGGAGACCCTGGTGCCCCCCAAAAACAAGAGAAGGGGGTGACACCCGGGGGCAGGCACCCACCGCGCCGTAAATCCCCCCGTTTATAAAGCCCCGTTAAGGTGAGAGCAGCCCCCTCGGATGCCAAATGTGCCGCAGCCCTCGTTTACCTCTGGCAAGGCAATTAAAGTCTGCGCAAGGCAGGGGGAGGGACGGGCGCAGCCCCTGGCACGGAAAAAAGCCCCCCCGGGCCGGGCCCCCCGGGGGCCCCCCCCCCGCCTGTTTGGGGGGCGAGGAAGGTATCCCCCCCCCCCCCAAACAAAGGCAGATCCAGCACCGCGATGGGCAAAGCAATGCCGAGAGCCGCCCCGGCTGCGTAGGCATCCCACGAGGATCTCGCCGCTCGCTTTACCAGTTTTCCACGGATGAAGAGGGCAGGACGGGACGGGTTTCCAGGCAGAAGCCCCCAGCACCGGCGCGGAGCGGAGGCGGTGTCTCTTTAACTGCCCATAACACTGCATCATCCTTTCTCTTCCTATTTTCAGTTTTATTAGCAAAGCAGCACAATGTTTATACTAGTGGGTATTACATTTGCCAGAACAATTACAGTATGACAAATGGCACATCAATGTAATCCATCAACTCGGCCGAGACAGGAATCCTTTATCCCGGGCTGCCATTAATTCCCAGCCGGGTCTCTGGGGTCCCATGCGTCAGTAACCATGACAACCCGGGGGACGCCGGGCAGCGATGGCATCGCACCGGAAGAGACGGGCACCCCGGCGGGACGCTGGGATTTCACCTTCGGGCGGCGGGACACTGGGATTTCACCTTCGGCACCGGCACGTCAGCCTTGGGATCGAACGCGGGGGGGCATTCGCGTGGTGAGACCCCTCCGTGCGGCATCTGGATCACGCAGGAACCCCGAGTCAGTGTGGGGACACTGGGAGAAGCTGTAGAGGCACGGGAGGATGGTGGCATGGGAGGATGGTGGCATGGGAGGATGGTGGCACAGCCCAGGCTACGGCAGACAGCTCCCATGTGGATTCTCCAGTGTCTAATACGACGACTGTGCTCACACCCCCTCTTCTCCATGGAGGACAATCGTTCAAGGTGTTTTTCCCTGGCAGCCTAACAGCCCATTTTCATGAAAATTTTCATAATATCTCTTAAAACACTTACATCTCCAACAATTGGGTTAAAATTAACCAAAGGAATCCAGCGTTACTGAGGGGGACGGACACCGAGGACAAGCCCTGCAGGAAGCCAGGCACGGGGGGACAGAGCTCCCTGCCCGACGGCACGCGGTGTGTCTGGTGGGGATGAATGCCATGGAGCTCACCGGTCGGATGCACAACGGGCCGGGGGTGTTCTGACAGCCGGGGAGCCGGCAGCGCATCCCGCTCCGCACAAGC
>NW_009185978.1:2860-7548 GCF_000690835.1 Fulmarus glacialis
TCTGCGGGAGGAGACTGCAACTTCCACGAGCTTCCACAGCCCGTGGTGGGTTTGAAACCGTGAGCAGCATCTGCAGCGCGAGCCAGGATGACGGCTGCTCCCTGAGCACCGAGTTCGGAAGCAACCACACATCCCAGGACCCAGGCAGGGCAAAACCCCAACTGCACCAACAGTTGGTTACGAGATGCGATACGGCTGCACCGACCCACAGCCAAAACTGGTGACGCCTGGGCAGGCACAGCCGCTGCCGGGCTCCCCAAACCCCACTCTGGGAGCTGCCCCAGGTGCTCCCTTCCCACCCGTGAACGCACAGCTTGGCCGTTTCTTTCCAAAAAATTAGACATATTCCACCAGGCAAGAATTCCCAGGGGCCGGTGCATCTCCCAGATAAGGGAAGGAGCCAACCGCTGCTACTCAGAAGCCAAAACCAAGAGGAAAAAAATCAAACCCTCCCCACGGCCACGCTCTCCAAAGCGCCGAGGGGTTTCTCCTCTTCTGCCAAATTGATCTGGCCCCGACCCAAAGCCGTACGCAGACAGCCTCAACTACCTCCCCTGCTTTATTAAGCCATTACCAGAACCGTCTTATCCCCATTTATAATACTCGATACATGGTCTGAAGACTTCTCTAATCCAGTAATTAGATGCAACGCTTAGATGGATGAAATCGGGATGGTATTTTACACAATTACACTGTATTTTCCAAGGGTCCGCCCTGATTTCAACCCTCCGAGCGGTCGGCTGTTGCAGCCAGAAAGGGCTGGGCTCGCTTTTTGGAAAGCGGATGGGTTTGTGGGGTAACGCCGCCATCCCAAACCCCCTTTGCCTCCGTCGGGCTCCCCTCTCACCCAGCACAGAGACAGGCAGAGCACAAATACCCAGGAATATCCGCGGAGCATCCCCACCCAGCACAGACCCCATCCCTTTCCCCATCCATCCCCACCCAGCATTGAGCCGGGAGGAAAATTAAGGCTTTTCCCATCTTTCCATAGATAACAGCACCGGCCACTGCGGCTGCCGCAATAAAACCATTTTCTCTCCAGCCTCTCCCATGTGCGGGGCCAGGAGACAGCTTTATCCCCCTGAATCCTGTAAATCATCTCAAAGCCATCCTCACAATTTATAGGTAGGACATTAAACATTATAGCCACTGACGGCATCAAATTACACTTGAAAAAATGAGTTCTGCTGGAAAATGAATTTAAAAACGAAATTAAATTAAAACCTAACTAAATTAAAATTAGGTTTCTAAACTAAAATGACTTTTTAATATTTTCAGGAGGGAAAAAAAAAAAAAAACAACCCTTCTGTCAACTAATAAAATTTGCCAGTGTCTTTTATAGCTGACAAGTCCTGTCTGAGAGCAATTCTGGTCATGCTGCATAATAAATAACTGGAATAGAAAAGGCGGCAGAGGATGGGACGATCAGCTGTGCGTCTCGGCTCCCTCAAAGAGGGCTGGGAAAGGACAGAAATACCCCCAAAGCAATTAAAAAATAATCATAATTAACACAATCTTGAGCAAACAGCCCGATGGGGCAAATCCAGCCGCGACTGCTCCGCTGTAATGATGCCGATGCAGCCCCGGTGCACTGGTGGGACGTTTGGGGACCGTCCCTGCAGCCCCGGTGCGCTGGTGGGACGTTTGGGGACCGTCCCAGCCCATCGGTCATGCATCATCCCACGGGGATGTTCAGCCAGGGGTGTTGGAGGGAGGTTTGCTGATGCAGAAGCCAAGGGATTGGGGAAAAGATATACCTAGCGGACACTAGGAACGAGGGCATTTAGATATATCTTTTCCCCAGGTCCATTCCCTGTCAGATCCACAGGGATTCATCACACCCTACAAATTTCGCTCATTCGCGCAATGAAAGGATGCGGATGGGGACCGTGGACCGCAGCATCCCAGACGTCAGCTGAAACATCAGCGACGAAGCTCCCTAAGATACCACCTGCTCAGTTTGTCTCATCCTCAAGGCTCCAAACCATCAGCTGAAGCTTCCTAAAGTCTCTCCCCAGTCATTAATGGCGGTAATTAATTCATCTCGGTTTTTAAATGGCGTTCGATGTATGAGCCTGCCTGCTCGCATCTTGATCTCGTGTTGTCAGGGCTTTGATAGAAGAGATACATAAACAGCCTGGGTGACCATACGTCTATCGATTATTAGTGCAGGCAGATTTAAAACAAACACCGTAATAGGACACATCCAAACGAGCTTTAGGAGACGAGAGAGATCAAGCATGCAGCAAGCGGGTCTACACAGCCTTGTCTGATAATTCCCAGTATCCAGGAGGAGTTTGCAGGTATTTGGCAAAAGCATCTGGAGGAGTAATGCTGGGCGGATGCTAGAATAGAATAGAATATTTTCAGGACCTACAATGATCATCTAGTGCAACTGCCTGACCGCTTCAGGGCTGACCAAAAGTTAAAGCAAATTATTAAGGTCATTGTCCAATTTCCTCTTAAACGCTTCCCGGCTTGGGGCATCGACCACCTCTCTAGGAAGCCTGTTCCAAGATCCCAAACCGGCGCGGTCCTCCCAAACACCCATACACGATGCTGAGCCGCGTAACAGAGGCTCAACCAGCACCGCATCCCTTTTTAAATGCTCTTTTTTATCTCTCAATATTATTTATTGCTCCGCTAACTTGGCAGTTCCCTCGGTGGGGAACCTCCCCCCGGCCCCGACTCGCTGCTGCTTCACAAGATGCCAGACTCGGGGCTAGCCTGCTAGACGCCAACCCTCGGTCCTCTTTCAACAACATTAATTATCTCGAGCTTTCCATAACAAAAAAAAAAAAATCTTGACCCCACTGGCTGCCAATAGCGGAGAAGCTCGCGGAGGAAAAGGCTTTTATCTTCGCATCTCAGAGAAGAGCCTCGTGTTTGATCAGCCGGGGTTTTTTTTTTCCTTCCCTCTTTGTACATTTTGAACTTTATAGACTGATTAATTCCTCCTATCGCAGTAAACTGCTGTGTATACTCTCGAGTACTTGATTTTCTTTCTATTAAAAAATAAATATCTTCATAAGAAATGAAAAAAGCTGAGCACATCCTTGCTCCGTAAGCAGGTCGGAAAGAACCTCAGCCTGGAATAGTAGGATGGAGGAGGGGAAAGAGGCGAGTTGAAAAGATGTCTTTATTTTAAATTAAAGTTCAGGATTAAAGGCATCAGCCTTTCAAGAGTTATTGTGAAAGCCTTTTTAAAAGTCCCAAGTGCATAGTCCATAATCTTCTTTTAAATGGCTAAATTTAGAACAAGAAACCCTCCAGCCCTTCACGTCTGGCACACGGCACCAGCCAGGGCTCGGGAGTTGGGTTTTTTATACGATCGCTGTCTCACAAACACCGAACAAGATCTAAACTATTTTTGTAAGCCCTGGGTCCACAAAGCCCGGCTTTCCTGGGCTCGGTATCAACAGGATAACAAATAAGCACCCGTCCCTGCTGCCCATCAGCACGAAGGATGAAAGTCAGGAGAAAAAGATTGGAGCCACTGAGTTCAAAAGTTAATTCCTCGGGTTAGGCAGGGAAGGCAGAGGCAGGCACCAGCCCCAGTATCGACAGGCCAGATCAAAGATCCCATTTATTGTCATTTATTCCCTACTTTTTCATTTCACCACATTATTTTAACCCTTACCTCTTATCACAGATCAATGGGCTGGCTGGCAGAAACTCCAAGCTGGTCACAAAAAAATACAGTTTACATTTTACTCTCTACCTTCAGTTTAATCGTGTCTAAGAAATAAAGGATTTGAATGAGTTCGTAGCTATTCCGGATGATAAATGCTTCCAGATTTATGGTAGTTATTCATGCAAGGACTACATTACATGTAAATCAATACCATAAAGAACAATTCGCTAAAAATATAAATACCATGTTTAGGCTTCAACGATATTAGCAAAGTGGGATTCTTTGTGGCTGTCTGTAGAATAACTGCACCTGCTCGAGTGCCCAAGCTGAGATCAGAATAGTGCTCGATGCCAGTCCACCCTAAAAATAAGAACTAACAGCAACGCCTGCTCTTCCAAAACAGCTCCTCAAGCCCCGAGGGTCTGGGGGACTTCGCTCTCCATCCACACGGATGCTTGGTTACAGAAATCACAAATAATTTGCAAAGAAATGCAAAAGCTGCCGCAAACCCACTGGCAAGGAGACGCCAGCCGGCTGTACAGCTCCTGCCCGTCCGTCTCCCACCGCAAACCGGGGCTGGGCGCCCGTGGCTTTTCCACCGCGAGATGTACACCCAGCCTGCCCGCCACCAGCCGTCTCCTCCTTTGGCCGATGACAGGGGCAGGCAGCAGAGACTTGGGATTTATTTTTGTGGCGGTTTTTGGTTTTCCCACTCCGCCGGGGGCATCCCCGTCCCACGGCCGGCAGCGAGGCGGGACGTGCCACCCACACCCAGGGAGAAGAGCCCTTTCTCCCCAGGACCAAGGGCTGTGCCGAAGAGAGACATCTCTCCCTGTAACTACATAACTCAGAATAAAAAGCCGAAGCTCGAACACAGCGCAATTAATGCAGGAAGCATCGATTTCTGTACGGCACCAAGCTGGCTCATTAATTCCAGGTGCTCCTACAAGCCAATTCCAGCACCGGCCTCCCTGCAACAGGAGACAAACGGGAGAATATCGAAGGCTGAAATTCCTTCACGCACAGACCTTTTATCACCACGGAGCTTCAAAAA
>NW_009185979.1:0-10225 GCF_000690835.1 Fulmarus glacialis
GAAAGCTAGGTAATGCCCGGCTCGGGGGGAGCGCCCAGCTCGTTAGCGCTGCGCTGCTCGGGAGTTAGCCTCTGGGGGTCCCTCCGCGCCCCCAGTTTGGGGGGTTTTCCCCTCCCTGTTGGTTTCCGACTGCAAACTTCTTGCAGGGTTTAAGTAAATCGATGTTGTAGGTAAATGATACAGAAGTGCACAGCTCACCCTGTTTACCCTGTCTTTATAAAAAGCGTGCCTAATCTGCTAGTTGCTTTGGTGTTTTAAGAGCAGAAAGCAAAGTGGAGTTTGGGGTGTGAATAGCCTTACATAGAAAAGGGAATGGCTTAAGCTCTAAGTAGCTTGAGTTTTGTTGTGTGTCTCCTTAATGCTGCTTACTGAGCTAAGATGGCAAAGACAGTACATCTAATCTAATTAGAGCAATAGAAAGTGCCATTCAGTACCAACTGCACAGCAAAACTCAAGCACTGCAGATGTTTTATTGCTAGGCTTATGAAATGTGCAAACAGTCAGTAGTCCCACGTTGCTCTTTGCAAATCAGTGTGGCAAGTTTTACAATGATTGGATTTGGCTTTCAGTTTTAGACAGATCAAGAGAGCATAGGGCTGAATAGGATGTCCTGGTATAACTAGCAGCTTTAGGGTGTGATCTTGTTTAGAAATTCATCCAGCTCATCTTGAAATCCAGCCTTGAAGAAAGTAAGGGCTGCGGGCCTTATACCTTCTTCTGCACCTCCTTACTATGTCTTGTGGCTATACAGTTGTATTTCTCATTTGTGTGATGTGAAAAATTGATGTGGAAACAGTGAAATGAGGAGAACATAATGCTAAATGCCATTGGTGGTACAACGCTTGTTAACTCTTCTGCTCCTTTATCCTCTTTCAGGAAGTGCTGACATGTTTCTATCAGAAGTTCATAATGGTTTCATATTGGGGGTGAATGAACGTTGAGTCTTAATATTGTTGGGCTTTTTCTTCTAAATTTCAAGTAGAAACAGAATTGTAGGAAAACCACAGCGTGTTAATAGCAGATGAAAAGACCGTATTTTCAGCTCTTACTGAGTATGATTGAAAAGCTGTGTTACTAGCTTTTTCAAAATTACTGGGGTCAATAGAGCAATCTGATACTGCGCTAGACATGTGTAAGCAATACCTTGCTGAAAATTGTTAGTTTCAAGTGTTTGCTGATACTTACTTACCTAAAAACTACATTGAAAAGCTGCAAGAGTGAAGTTCTGATCATTTGTAATTATCGTCTAACTGAATGGTTAAGACAGTAATTTTGGGTAAGCCAGGAAAAGACCACTGCTAAAAAACTAATGGTGAAGAACCAACCTGGATATAGTACTTTTTCTTCCTGAATGACAAAGTAGTTACACTAAACCTCCCTCACCACCCAGCCTTCCACCAGCTCAAAAAACGTATCGGCTGACTGAATGGTAATCAATGACTATGCAGTTTGGATGATACAGTGTCTGCTCATTTATAATCCACGAAGTTCTGTATCTTGATCAGACTTTGCTGGACAGCTGTGAGAAGATACTGGGGCAGAAAAACACAGTGTAGTTGAAGCTGCCTTTGACTTACTAACTTTGGCCATTGTCCTCAGGGCAAAGAAATCATACGTAATCAGAAGCTTGTTATGTTTCTTTTAAGTGATAAGCCTTGGTTCAACAACATGAATGATTTTTCTTTTAAATAAAAAGAAAATCTGGTAAACAACAGTTAATCTTCATGTTAAACAGGATATAGTTGAAAACAACTTAGAGATATGAGAAAACGTTTATAGCTGAACTGTTCTTCTCTCTCACATGAAACACTGTGTTTACATCTGGTCCTTGAATTGAATTAAAATACAGCACTCTTAATTTGCCTAAGTAAACGATGAAATTATTCCTGGACTTGGTACTTAATGTACTTAAACAGCATCTTTCATAAGCATATATGAAATCGCCTTCTGAAATCAGTCTTGCAAAACTCTTATGAGTATCTGTGAGACCAACCACAGGGGCTGGGTGACTAGTTTCTTCTCTGCTACCATCATACCTTTCTGCTTCGCGAGCATCATGTTTCTGTACTTGCTTCTAAAACTTCTGAGAGATATAGGTACATAATACTTCTGAAAGTCAGATCATGCACTTTCCACGCAAGTACTTTTTTTTAAAACTAATTCCCTGTACAGGCTCCTTAGAAGAAAGATAGCTCTTCAAATGCATTTCTTGCAAGGGATGGTTGGGACGTTTTTTTGTTGAATTCCGTAATCTCCTGTAATAAAATGAACACCTGTGACATGCTAAAATATTACTTATCTAATAAAATCTTCTGGTGCTAAGGAAACAAAACAAAACATGGATTTCTTTTGTCCAAGAGATTATGTCAGTGTCTTTGAAACTTGGATGACTAGTATAGTCATTGCAGATGAATAAATTTGGTAACATCATAAGAATTGCTATATTTTAGTCAAAATGATGAAGTAGGTGTGATTGATGTCCAGTGGTTTTGCTACTTTTCTGAAGAGAATTGTCTTCAACATACATTTTGGCTTCCTTAATTTTAGGAATTAAACCAACTGATTTTTTTTTCCTTATGTGGCCCAAGAGAGGACTTGCTTACTACAAATGAGATGATGTAATAACGATGTTTTGGCCCCGGGTGTAGAATCTGCAATGGACACCGTACAGTGCTTATCAGTGGGTTTAAACTGGAAGATATAAAATTGAATTGATTGTGTTATTCCTTCAAACAGAAAAGTTTTAGAAAATCAAGCTTAACACCCATTGTTTCTAGTATTTTAAACTGTGTAAAAAGTGCATAAAATTTGATTTGTATTTTGTATCTTCTTGGTCAGTGGAGGCAAATGGAAAAGTATGTGGAGAACAGTGTAAAAAGTACTTGAGAGAATACTGAATATTCAGGATAGTATTTAAAACTGGAAGTTTTAATAGACTAACATTAAAAAGTATGCAAGACTAGTATGCTGCTGAACTAGAACAGGTCATCAGATAAACAACTAGTATGAACCATCATTTGTTGTAATGCACTGCAGCGTGTGTACATTAAAATTTTAGTTTGGAGTAAAAATGCACTTATGAACTGAATCTTCTGATCACCCCGCTTACTGGTCTTTGGTTTGTGTTGCATAGCTGTCCCAGAGCATGCAAGCTGGATTCCTTTTGGGTTAAACTGAGCAGGAAGATAGGCCCGAAGAGCACATCAAGTACAATCTAACAACTGTGGAGTCCCTAGGACAGGATTAAAGCTGGTCTGAAGTAAACACTTGAAATCCGTATGACATGGATGCAGGTTTCACTCAGCAAATCTGCTCTTATTTGTCCTGTATTCTGCTTATATAGCTGTAGCTTTTACAGTGGGTACTAGTCAGAGAAAATTTTCAGATAATTCACATTCTTTTTTCACTCTTGAATTCTGGGGGAAAAAAAAAAAGAGCAGGAGGGAAAAAAAGTTTGAGATCATTGAACCTGCTGCTCTTAAATCTTTGAAGACAAAAGTATTTTTTTCCTGATCTATATGTAATACATCTTTTGTTGAAGTTCTAAGTTTAAATGCAAACTGTGTTTCAATATACTCACCATTTACACCATCAAGTGAGAATGTTGTACTTAATTTTTTTAAAAGTTATTATTTTAACTGGTGGACTTTTCTTTCTTTTTTTTTTCCTCTGAAGTTCAAGTTTCTTTCCATCTGGAATGCAGATACAATTTCAAAAATCTAAGGCATATTCCCTCATTCTATAATGCATGCGAACTAAAGGTGGACATAAGTGTATTATATAATTGTATCAATTTTTGCTGAGCTTTAGGTTGTTGTAGTAACATCAAATTATGTTAGCCTCTAAGTCTTCATTTTATTTTTAGGTATTTTCTTCAGTAAAACTAAAATAAGTGACAGCAGTTATTTAAATGGCTATTAAAATCATTATTTAAATATTTTAAATGAAGCCATTTGGCTGCTTTTCCCTTTTCTGTTCAACTTAATACAAATTGACTTTTTATGGGTTTGTAACCTTTGCCAGTCTTGGAATAGAAAACACTTCACGACACCATCAAACCAGAGATGTATGTCAGAAGTTTGTGGCTTCTGGGAAAATACCATTCTGTCTTGCGAAATACTGGCAGCTCAGGAGAAATGACTGAAGCATTTAGAGACTGACGTTTATGTTTGGAATTGTTTAGTTAGTTATATAGACCTTATGAAACACCTAAACATCCAGCATCTGAAAAGTGTATTAGCTCTGATGATAGGAAGCTTTTCAATGTGCTCTGAAAGTGTGTGAAGTTTAGACTTCCACATGAAGAAGAAAAAAGCTCAAATATGATAGCCTACGCACTATCACAAAGAGAAGCCCTCAACTGTGAACAAAGTGCAAGTTGAGAACTACTGTCTCTGTAAAGTATACACACATAAAGCTGCAGTGAGGCTATTACTTCCCGAGGCTGACCTGAAAATCTCTCTACTACGCTTATCTGATTTCATTGTTGCTTTTTAAAATCCTGTCGGCAGCAGTCAATCTGGTAACAATGAGATGAGTTTTAACTTTGGAGCTCCTTGGGACAGGAGTGGAGGCTTTTGAGCTGGCGGTTGCACTGTTCAGTGGTCCTCCCTGCCCTTTCTGTGTAGATAAAATACATGCAACTTTAGGCAACGAAAATGTATAGTATGCAAATGTTAAAAAAACCCAAAACCAAAATGCAACTTTTGCATACAAAAGTTTGGGGATACTTTTATACTATTAAGGCTTAAGTAGAAATGTTGAACAGGATGAAGCTTTTAGTGAATAATATTTCTGTTGATGTTAGCTGTCAAAAACACTTTTTGTGGCTGCTTAAAATAGTTAAATTGAGAATGGACTGAAATTACCTTCTGCTTCTCTTCACAGGCTGAAGAACAATGGCTTCCTTCAGCAACCTGACTATTGGCATTGCTGTTGCCAGTTTTACTGTATTTCAGCTCCTGTTCCATGTTTTAAGTTCTTGGGTGTCAACACGAATAACACCTGGTTTTAACAATCTCAGCCAAAAAAGGAAGATCGAATGGAATTCAAGGTAGAGTGTTCAAAACAAACTACAGTTAATGACCTACCTGAAATTGTCAACATCTGAACCACCTATGTGTGTATATATAAAACTGCAGAAAACATTATTAGTTAAACATTGTAAAGATTAGAGGGATGGCTCTAGGCACTTGACAAATTCTGAATGTAAAATGCCGAGGCCCCTTCTTGAACACACAGCATTACAAACACTTGTATGTTAAATGCTTTGTTAGACAGCAATGCCCAAGTCAAAGTCAGTAAAAAACAAAATCAGTGACTGGTGAGAGGTAATAAGCTGAAGTGGATTAATTTTAAATGGCTTCTCTGTGACGCTTCTAGTAGAGAGAAGAGGTACAAAATTCCCTTCCCCCAAACAAATACATGAAAAATCAAAACTATTGCAATATATTCCATGATCTAAATGCTAATGTATCTCTGGTCATGCTTTTGAGTGCAAAGCAAATTGCTCTTTGTCCTCCTGGTGCTACTACACTACAGCGTATTTTATGTAAGTTACGGTTTTCCAAGAAATTAGATGAATCTTTGGTGTAGTATTGGAGTGAGGCAGGGTTAGACAGCTACATCTGTGTGTTGGTGGGGAAGGAGACTGGAAGAAGAGGAGGGGGAAGCTATGACAGACATAGGGTACACATTCAGGAAGGAGTTGTAGAAACTCAATCTAAAAACCTTCCTCACTCCCTTTGGGTTTCTGCAGTTCCGTCACTGGGATGGATCCACCTGCATTGCACTTGTCTCCTCAGACAGAGCGCTGTTAGAAACTTGTTCAACCCCGTGAATCTTTCCTGGACGCTTTCCTCTCTTTTAAGCCATAAAGGAAGTATAGGGTAGTAATTGCAAATGGGATGATCACTGAGGATTTATTTGCAATATAATACTCTGAAAGGGCATATATAGCGCACAAGCTTTTCTGGTTGAAATGAATTGATACAGTATAACTTTATGCTTGTGTAGCCTGTTACAACTTTAAAATATTTTTCAGGTGTTTCTCAAATTTGAAGCTCAAAAATGTGTACTGTATAGCTGTCACTTTAGTCAAAATACATTAGTCGTATTACTGTTCCTCCTCAGTGCTGTTTAAAGGCAATATCAGGTGGATACTTTTAAAGATGTTTCCATTGTTCTGGGCAGCATTAGCAACTCCAATAGTCTTGCCCTTCCATTTGGCAAATGTCCACCTGCAGTGTTCTTAAAGGCACTACCTTAATTTCCGTTCGATCTTGGAATAATTACCTGTAGAACAACTTTGCCAGAACAACTTTGTAGGATGCCTGTTCACGATATCAGTGCAGCTTAGGTTTCTCTCTATGTTACAATCGACAATAGAGGCAGACAGGGAAACTAAACTAAACTGTTATCATGTTGGAGCTGAACTTTTGTCTCTAAGCCATGTCAAGTGACCCTTGAATTGCATAATAGGCTTTCTGAGAACTTATCCCATGCCTGGATAAGTGCTTTGCATAATAACATATGAATTGTTTCACACATCACAAGTATGCTGGAAATAAGCTGCTCTGTAACCTCTGGACTACTTTGTAGTAAGGTGTTTAACTACTCAAGTTGATACAGCACCCCAGGCTGTGTCCTTTTTTACTTCTTTCCTTTTTTTCTTGGGGTTGGTAGCAGGATGTATATGTTAGCACACAGATGAGTTGTGGTCCAGGGCTACATTCAGTTCCGGAGTTAGAAGGCGTGAAACACAAAGCATCGTTCATCAACAGCTTGTTGATGTTATACCTGAGGAGGGCATGAAGTGAAAGAAAGGCTAACTGTGCTTGTGTTTCTACAAAACATTGACTGTTAACTCTGCTGCCCAAACACAGTGTTTTGTCCAACTGCCTCGTCACTCCAGTGTTTCACCAAAATGAAGAGACACCCCAAGGAGTATCTTACATGTTCAGAGAATGTAGATGGACATATATGTACTCTGCAGACAGCTGTGAAGGTAGAGAAAGTTACTATCTCCCAGTGAAATGAGTGGGGTTAACTTAACTGATTTAAAAGTAGATGTTTGTTATTTTGTCCTATATTGAACTGGTGTAGGGAGTGCTCACACAAATGGTTCTGTTGGCAGTCCTGAAGGAAACTGGCACAGAAGGTGGTTATGCATTTTTATCAGCTCAGCTGGGTCTGGAAGAGGACATCTGTCTGAAATGAGCTGTAGCATTAAAAATATATATAGTTTGGAGGGTTTTATAATCAAGCATTTGAACTGCAGCTCTGGACTGTGTTTTCCATACTGTCAATTTGTTCATTCTGACCTTCCAAGAATTAAGAACCAATAAAGTAATTGATTCTGGAATCTTAAGTATGCAGATGCTCAAATTGAGTTAAAAACTATACTTCGACACAGATGTAGTATAACTCTTTCATTTGTTGTGCATAAATTCCTGTCACCTCTTCTACAATATGTTTGTAATGCTATTAAGCAGTTGTGAAAAAATATATATATTCAATAATAAAGGAACAAGTATGTAACTTATCAGTGCAACTTTTTTCTTTGCAGTTTCTTGAGAAGTTAAAGGATGCAAGCTTTGACAGTAATTTCAAGGAAATGTACTGAGCTTGATAGCTTGACCTAGATTCCATATTAAAATGGAGTGTTGTACTATTTCCCTTCTTCTGTCCCTTCTTCTATGGAGAAACTTCAAAGTCCAGAGTTAAGGAGGAAAGCTGCTTTTTTTCTTTCTTCTTTTTTTCTCCCGCTTCAAGTGCTGTGCTTGTGTATAGCTTGTGTTCTAAACGCTAAGGTTTGGGTAAACAGCCACTCCCGAGACAAATTGGAACTGTAAACTTATGAGCTATATTCTAGGACGAATTTTACTTCTTTCAGCGTTATCCTCTCCTACAGTTCAAAAATCCCAGGTATTTCTCAAACACTAATATTATATGCCATGTTTTGTTTTAAAAAGGAAGCAAAGTTCCTAGCGCTCTGGTAATTACGTGTTGCAAGAGTAGGCATTTTAATTAAACCATTAGTTATAATTAAAATTCTCATAACTAAATTTTCTTTCTTTGTTTAAAAAAAAAAGGCAAAAAAAAAAAAGCAGCCTCTGCTATAATGGTTAGTAAATGTTCGCATCCAGCTTTGTTACATTTGGCTATTTGTATTATATTAATCTCCATTCATTTTTTGGAACACTGTTGAAAAAGCTGTTGAAAAAACTGTTGAAAATAGCATGGTAATACTCTTTAAACAAGTTGTAAATAGAGACTTTTATGAAAAGTCACAGAATCTTCTAATGCCAATAGATGATAATATAACTTCTGGAAATAGACTAGGGATTATAACCTACTCTTTCTTTGCAAAACCTTCCATGGGAAGTAATATGTTTTCTTTAAATCTTGCATGGTAGAGTTTAGACCCCTGAGAGTGACTTATGCACGTTTAAAATATTAATAACTTCCAAATACATGTATTCAATATGTACAAAGACAAGACTAATAACTAATAGCATCTATACATTTGTGTGCATATTGTTAATGCTGTGAATATGGTGCAAAGATGTTTCTGATCACATGGCATCTACCTTAGAGTTCTCACCTTTCAAATACTATCCATGATTCAGTAGAACTATTTTGGCACACAATTTTTTTTCTTTCTAGTCACACTTAAAAAGTGAGAAAGCAGATGGCAGCTACACAGTGTTAGTTTCTAGTAGTGTTAAACCCACGGCTAGAGGAACAAGGTTACACATTTTGGACCTGTGCCCATTGCATTGTTCTACCTTCCAAGAATATGTGTGGACTCAAAAGAGCAGAAATGTGCTGGCAGAAACCCTGTTGGGGCCTCTGTAAATAGGTAATTCTCTTTAAGTGCTTGTTAACATGCAGAGTTTATCTACAGTGTGCATGTAGCCTGTGTACTTGAGACTGGTGTCTTTGGGGAAAAAAAGTGTTTAGTGCCCAAGTATGGACAAGGCAACTGATTACTGTGACTTTACATAGGACAAGAGGAGTATAAAATAAAGTAAAGCTGCGAGCTGCTAGTTCATATGAACCTGTAGGTGTTATACCTCAGATACTCAGCTACAACCTTTTGTTACACAAGTTTTCTCTTTGAAAACCAGAATCTATTTCAAATGCACTAGAAATTCTTTCTGAGACTTTCCTTTGTAGGATTTTTCATTTAATGCCCCTCTTTCCAAAACCTGAACTTAGCAGATTTATTATGGGTCATCTATTAACTTGGTGCCTGAAAGGAGAAACCTGCTGCTGCAGGACTCATAGGCCAATGTGAATATGAAATGCATATAGATTTTCCAGCAAGTGGGACAATACAGTAAGTATTTGTTAGAGAACTGGATGTCATATTGTCTTTAAAGATTCATTAATATATGGGATAATTGGAGGAAAATGTAGATCTCAGTTACTTTAAGACCCTACTTTCTATTTAGCACCACCACCACCCACCTCCCCAATCTAATAGATTCCTTCTTTCTGACTGTTTTTCCCACCTGTCATTGTATAAGTGGTTGGATGTAGCGTAAAGAAGGGAAGATTGTCTTCCACAGAGGTATCTGGATGCAGTTGAGAAAGTCTTTGGAAACATCCTACCTTAAGCTCAGTGTATAAAGTCGTGAATAGCAGTACCTCCTTGTGACTGTGATCTCTTTTTCAGGACAGTGTCCACATTCCACGCCTTGGTGGTTGGTGGGTTTTGCCTATATATTTTGTTGTACGATGACGCTGTTAATGCTGACCGTCTCTGGTAAGGCATGTTACGTATATATTGTGGTTGCACAATAAAATAACATAATTGAGAAGGAAAAAAATAATCCTGCAGTGTATTAATTACTGAGATAATTGTTTCATTTCCCATTAAAATATGTAGTCAAATACATATGCAATAGTGCAGACATTTTTATGTCTGTACTATTTGATAATTCCAAATTATTCTGTCAGTATTAATGTCTTAGTGCATTGTGTCTCTGTGAAGTGGAATAGATAAAATACAAGCAATTGATTTGAAATAGCATATTAAATTACTAAAGCATAGAACCAAGAGTGTAACTGGAAGTTGGCATTACTGAAACTATGCTATTTACTATAATCATTTTAACGTGAAATGACATGCTGTTGCAGGTCTGGAGGGTGGGGGGGGGCAAAAAGAATCTGGAGGGGCTTCTTACATATATATATAAGGGCTGGAGGGGCTTATATA
>NW_009185980.1:0-11677 GCF_000690835.1 Fulmarus glacialis
TAAATTTAATAAAAATAAATAAGATTAAGAATTGTCTCCGTCTGCTTTGCCACCTCAGTTTGCGCTTGGTTGTCATGTTGTGTGCATTTTGGATTTGAATGAAGTAAAAGTTGAAGAGATACATTTTGGACATAAATTGCACACGTTTTAGGTTTCATTGCAAGGCCTCTCAGAGCAGACCAAATTCTGATACACACTGCAGAGGGAGATAAAGCTGTTGAGATTACAATAGGAAGTTTCAAAATAGCATTCCCAGGAGACCTTACCAAGTGTGCTTCCAGAAATTGCAGTGAAACTAGATGACCTGACTAGATACTTATCTAAATCATTGTGGTTCCTGTTTGAAGGCAGATACAACAATAATAAATATTGATCGGTGAAAATTAATCTGCACTTTCAGGATTTTTTTTTTTTTTTTTTTTAATTTAAAGATTAAATCTGTGTGTTCCAGCAAGCCTTTCTACTCTTCTTATTCAGTGTTTTGCTTTCCTGCATGTCTGCTCTGGGAAAGAATTCCCCAGACACAGTTCCTGTGTTCCTGCTCTGCTCTGCTGTGGCTGCAGAACTGCACTCTTTTTCCTTTGGGCATGCTACTGCCCAAACACAACCATATTTGCAAGTAGATAAACACGAAAAAGAAAAGTTACTAAATAAAAGACTATAGGTAGTTTCTAAAGAACAAGTTTGTTTGATGTTTTCCCTGACAACCTGAGTACAAAATGCTTAGATGGTGCAATGCTAACAGCTATAGCCAGTATGGGAAGGGACTGGGTGAGCTTGAGGATTAGAGCAGTAAAAAAGAAAAGAAAAAAAAAAAGTTTATGGAACTGACTGGTCCAAGGTGCAAGCCTGTGCATGTTGAATCAAAACCATGAATTCCTTCCTTCATCTGTAGTAAGTGCATCCTTTGAAGAAGATCAGCGTGTAGTAATTATAAAAGGAGCCATGAAGGACCGATGTGACATAACAAAGCAGATGAAAGTAAGATCATACAGTGTTCCAGTTAAGGACTGAAAATGTAAGGCAAGATTGCTGTACCCAAACATAGTTCTCCATCAAGGCCTCATCTTTAATACCTCATATTTTCAAGAAAAGTATACTAAAGCTGGAAGTGATGTAGAAGAGGGCTTGCAGGAAAAGCAAGGATCAGAGAACTGGAAAGTCCATGTGCTGAGAGCTGGTACACACACAGAAAGAACAACTTTTCAGTTCAGCAGAAAGTGTGGCTATCTGGAAATGGATAGCTGTAAGAAAATTTAGGCTCGACTTTTGAGGACATTTCTAAGGAGTGAGCTCCTGAAGAGCTTTCCAATAGGAGGAACGTGGAATATGCAGCTTCCCTTACAAAAGATAGTCTGCAGAAGCACAGGACTGAATGAATAGACTCGTGAGGTTTCTTTTGGTTTTCTGCCCCTAAAAATACATAGCAGCTATTGAGCAATCTCTGGTTTTGGTTGAGAACCTGTGTTTAGTTTTAGTTAGAGGGTTATGTGTTGGAAAAATGTGTGCAACTCATTTTGTATTCAGTTGATCGCATCCCGTTTTCTAGTTTTCCCACAGCAATTTGTGTTTTACCAGATTGGCATCCTTCAACGAAAAAGTTGAAGTAATGTAATTCCTGCCCTGCTGTTGTGAGGAGAAACTCAGAGAAAACCAGATGAAGGAGTCCAGGGCTATAAAGCTACAACTTCTGGCCTGAGTAATTATAATTTTAGAATTTTTGCACCAGAAGCGGAGAGAGAAATCAGCTGAAATTAGCTATATAAACTTGAAAAAGATGAGAGAAATCGGCCATGAAAGCTTTTGTCAGACATACTGTGTTATCAGGGGAACAAACAATCTTGACTTTGGCATTCCTATGTAACTTGCAATCAGTAATTAAAATAAAATTGCATTTAGCAGTAGGCAAGAAAAACATTGTCTTGCTGGCAAGCTTATAGCTGATTGTACTAGTGATCATTGTGTGTGCCCACATTTTTCTGCCATATACATAAAATATGTAGAAGTGGAGCAGCCCTGCAGCATATAATTGAGGTGAAAATATTGAACTTCTGAATGCTTACTTCCAAGGGCAGTCTTTGTTTCATTTTATAATTTGAGGTTGACTAGGAAGGCAAATACAATAAATTGCTGGTTCTCCCTCTCTATTAGTGACTTGCATTGTTTGCAAAGATCCTATTCTAGTGTAGTCAGAAAATGTTTGACCAGCCTAAGCAGATGATTTAGTGACAAATTTTGAATCTGGTTTATACAGTAAAGGGTCTGAGGACTGCAAGAAAACATGGTTGTTTCTACAAGGTTTAGCTTAGAGGTGGGGGAGAGTGTTTTGTTCAAAATGCTGGTTCATTGAAAATGAGACTTTTCATGAGGATGCGTCGCTTTTGACTGTTTTTTGCATAAGATTTTGAGGTCTGGAATGAAATATCTTCCTGGGCACTGAATTGAGACAAACCTGTGACCTTCTGTAAAAATACTTTAACTGCAGAATAACCTGCCATTTAGGAGTCTGCTAGGATGTAGCAGATTCCTGTCCAAATGTATGTTCTGTCCTGTGCAGCCCACAGCCTTTGACCTCACCCTTCTCTACACCAAGTTCTCCACTGGCTTGTTCTAAATCAGGTTTGCAGCTGTATTTCCTACTGTTGTGAGAGGGGTGAGGAGGAAAGTAGGGGACTTTTGGATTATCATAGATGATTATGTGAGGCTCTTTCTTCTGAAAGTCCTTGTAATCCTGTGGTTTAGGGTACATCCAAGTTTGCATGAGATGTGTGTACTCCTTCATTCTGGAAGGAAGGACTCCAGAGCTTCTGAGATGTTAGACCCTAAGTGTCTAACCATTCCCCTTGACATTTGGGAACCTTTCAGATATTGCACACTAAAAGGTATGGTTTGGAGCTGGCTCAGAGCTGTATGGAAGGTGGCAGGACATATTTTTATCTCCTGGAAAATGTCTGTGGTTAGTGCTCTGTGCACTGCTGTTCTTGTACCACCTGTGAGAGTCATCACCTAGGCTTACCAAAAAGAGTAGTGTGGTAATACGGTGCTGGTGTGGCAGAAGCGGCTACTTGTAAGTCCGCCCCTGCTTCCAGGCTCTAAGGCTTTCGTGGCTCAGAAACTGAAAACTGGGCTCCCCTCTCCCTTCAGAACCAGTTGTTCTCACAGTCCCATCTGCAGGGTGCAACAGCAGGAGCAGTTCCTTGGGCATGTGTGGACAACGAGGCACTGAAGCCTGGGTCTGCCTTAGAGGTACTGAAGAAACCAGCCCTACGCCGGCAGCAATTTGGTTTTCAGATTTGCCAAGAATAAATATAGTGTTTACTGAAAATAGTGATTTTGTGAAGATACTAATTTTTCATCTTTAGGCGTGATAGCAAAATTCTTTTATTGTTTAAATATCGCCATTCTGCACAGGAGGGATACTGGTTACAGTGTGCTCTCTCTGTGTGGGTTATTCTTAGGCATTGTGGAGAAGTCTGCCCAATATGGTTTATTTTCTCGTGTTTTCACCCGGTGGGGATGCTTAGCAACTCTATGATTCTTTGCATTCGTTTTAGATATAAGTGTTGTAGAGCTCTGCTTATACTTTTCTGTATTATCTGAAGCTGTGTTTCTTGTTTGAGTGACATCTCTAATTAGAAACATCCTCAGGTTTTATTAAAAACTATGAATAAGCTAGACTCAGAATTTTGGCCCTGTTGTTTGCCAACTTATTTCAGAATCTGGAGGTATGTTTGTGATGATGTTTCCTTCTTTTAAATTAATTTGAAGTTGTTTAATTATTTCAAGTTGGTTTGCCCCTGATTCTCTGACAGTTTTATTACAATCAAATAATTTATTTTCTCCTGTAGCCCTTGGTTAACCAAATGCCCTAACTTTTCTGTTCTCACAGCTGTATTAGATTTCAGTCTTAGCTGGGATAGCCTTCCTACTATCATAATCAGTTTTCTCAGTATAGACCTAGTCTGAATATATGCTCTATTTATGGTGTCGTTGCAATGCATATCTTTTTAGTATCCAGTGTGTTGCCATTTGTCGGTTTGAACCATACAGTTTTCATTCATACTGTCCTGTTGTGGTAACTCATATACTTTTCCCGGATGATTCATAACATTAAACTTAACCTTTCTGAATAATTGTAATTTGTATTTCTTCTTCCCCTGTGGAATTTTTTAAAAATAGCCAAAGTTTTTGGAGTCTCTGAAAAGTCTTCCACTGTCTCTGTAACCAGATGGTAGGTAGGGTGGAGGAGTCCTCCTGCAGGTTGTAAATTAGCATCCTTCTTGGCTCTCAATTTTAAGATGGTGATCTGTCTGCCTGCAGTACCGACTGCCTGTCTCTTTAATTGGTGGGATACCAAAGTAGATGCTGATATGAAAATTACAGCCATCTTCACAGCGACATTTTCTGGCCCAATTGTTCTGATGGAGCGCAACTTTCCCTGCTATCGGTGTATTTTGTGAACTTGGTCAATGCGAAACACACTTAAATTTTCTAAAGGTGTTTTTTGTTGTGTTGCTTTTTAAAGTAATCTTCTGTTTTAAAAACACTTTAGTGGTTAGGCTATCCTGCCTGAGATGCCCAAAACTTTCAATGGGATTCCTGAAGCCGGCTCTTAAAGGAATTTTACTCCTGGACCATTCTCTGCATGCTGAAAAGATGAAAAGCAACTGCGTTAAATGTACAAAAGATAAAGGAGGTTACGCCATGTGAATGGTAAAGGTCAAAGCCTCAAACATTTGCTCTGATTACACAGTAAATGTGTTGGGCCTGATCTTCACCTGCTTGCCTGGCACTTACCAGCATTGCAGAACATTATTACACAGCCTGGGACCCTTCTCGCATCAGTAGAGTGTATGGGAGTGTAAGCCAGGGTAGGAACTGACCTCCCACACTGACCTGACAAAAAAAGCTGAACTTGTGGCAGACATAACATCTGCCGGGTAGGACAGGCTCAAGAGTGCAAGCTGCAAAGCAGGTGCATTCGTGGACTGGTGCAGTAAAAGTTTTGTCCTTGCTTAATTCCAATAAAATGTATTATTGGACCTTTCTTTTCAAGTAAAATCCAAACAAAATGTGCATTAGCACTCCTGCCTCCTCCCCCAAACAAACCTAAATGTTAGAAGTTAAAAAGTCAAGAGCAAAGCAGTGGTTTGGGACATTCTCCTTTTTTTAATTAGGAAAATCCATGGATTTTTTTTATCGTGTTTCATTTTCTCTAGGTGCCAGCTATGTTTAAAGCCAGGAGTTTTAATTTGAAATACACTGAAATTAATCCCATGGAGCAGGAAGAATATCTCAGGCGTGAAGGGTAATAGTATTTCTTCACTGTAGAGAGAAAATTATTTTGTTCACTTTCTAAGGTGACTTTACTACAGTGGCTCGTAAGTACTTTATGAAAAAAGCCACAATACTTGTTCTTCATGGTCGAGAAATTCTACGTTTCCTGGGATTACTGCCTTTCTCTAATCCGGTTCATTATCAGCTATTGTGGGAGGAAAAGACCAGCAGGGGTTTTCGGTCTTTCTGCAGCTGAAGAAATGCCAGTCTTTAAAGGAATCTTTCAGGGAAAGTAGAACATGGCAATTATGGTAACGATCTGGTCCTGTTTTGACGATGGATGGGAGCCCTTGCCATCTGCTGCAAAGAACAGACGTTTCTCGTGACCCGCTAATTAAGGCTGCACCAACTTCATTAATGGCCCTATTTGTACAGGACAGTGTATCTGCTGGTATGTGGGAGCTTGTGTTTGGATCAGAAGAAATTGTTCCTTTACCTCTGCAGCGATCAGCTTTTGTGCAGAAATGCTGGTCTTGATGGCTGGTTGTGTTTTAACTGGTTGTGTGCAAATGTGGACTGGACAGCTGTGTGTCATACGGATGGTCACCCCTGAAGAAATGTCAGGAGATCTTTGAACTCCCACACCAGTGATTCATGTTTCTGCACACTGGGAGAACAGAAGGGGCCATGAATGTAAATGCAATTTGTAGGGTCCTAAGTCCCTCCTTACCACTATCAGAATAGCAAGTGTAGATGAATTTGGCCTCTGAAATAGAGGGCTTTTGCTGGTGATAATTTCTTTGCACATGGCTCCTTTTACTGTTTGCATTTGAGAAGTGGGCAACCACAACATGGAGTTTTTGGAGGTGCTGTCAGCACTGCAGCTCGGGGACCTCCTCGCACACTGTTGGGAATAGTCTGATCAATCTGTGTTTGGATGGGTATGGGGGAATTCTTTTAACCCTTTTAAGGGAGGATCAGCAAGTTTGAGATGGATGCAGAGTCCTTAAGATAATAATCATTACTCCTGGAGGAGTTAAGCTGGCTTTTCCCTGACAGCACGAAGATTTAAAAAAAAAAAAAAAGTCAAAGTATCCTAGTTGGCATCCAAAGTGCATGAGTCACTCCTAATGCTACTAAAAAGCTAATTCTGCCTTAACTTCAAAGAAAAACATCAAAGGCAGTTTTGCTGTTTTTCCAGGTGCTAAAGAAGTGCTTTTCCATGCCACTGCTACTCTTGCTGAGAACGGAGGAGTGTCATGCTTGCTCGCTATTGATATTGAAATCGTTACATTCAAATGAAGCTTATTGAATGCGTTGCTGACACAAGCAAGGGAACTACACCAGCAGTTCGACAACTGCTCTGTGATTTTTGCGGAAGATAAACCACAGAAGAGAAATGAGATAAGACAGCAGGAAATTAGGAGGTGTTCCCTGATTTTCCTAAACAGCAAAGATAACGTTCTTCATGGGATCTGTTCCATAACTTGCTGTTATTGCACGTTTCTCCTTTTTTACACCCCAAAAGCCCCTCGGCCTTCTGCATCGCTTAGTATTTATGCGTACTCTGTCTTGGCCCTGCGGGGCAGTGACCGTCAGGCACAGAAGTAGTCTCCTTGGCATAGACTCTGCAGACCCATGGTAGCTGGATTCACCGTGAGGCTGCGTGTGTTCCTCAGCAAAGGAGGCTCTTGATTCACTTTTGAAGGGAAGATAAATTAAAGACATAAAGCCAAGTGTAAAGTGACATTTGAAAGGTTCTTCCAAAGTCCTTATAGATTTCTTCGAGAATAAATAATTTTCTACGCAAGAGGAACGTAGTAATGTTTATCTATGTGGACTTCATAAAAGCATTTGAAATGGAGATGCATGGGAGAGGATGGAGATTAATATGATAATTAGAAAGTGGGTAAGAAATTGGTTACCTGAAAGTATAACATTGGATTGTTTTGAAAGGAAGTACTTGCTAGGAGGAAGAGTACTAACAAAACTTGTTAGGACAAGTTTTGAGAGCAAATGTAGTTAGTATTTTCACTCACAGCCTTTGAATAAAATGAAGGAGTGTGTTTAGTGATGGCTGAATTAGTAACAGTGTTATGATTATTTCATTTTAAACTATATGCTAAACAAGTCCTTTAGTAAGGCTTGGGTAGTTTCCTGAAAGGTAATACTTGAAAGGCCCTGGTCAAATAGAAGAAGAAGAAGAAGAAGAGAGAAATAGAAGAGAGCAGCATCTTTCAGGTTTCAGCTAGGGCTTCACTCAAACGTTGCAGCTAGAAATGTATAAAAGACGTTTTCTGGAAGAGATGTAAATTATGAGGGTATAGGAAAAAATTCTTTTACATCACCCTCCTAGCAAAAGTGATGAATTATATGAAATAGTGACTATTCAGTAAGCCTGAAAAGAAATGAGTAAGAATGATATTTGTTTTCTTCCATAACTTACAAACGCTGTTGGGATAAAACATTTTACTTTTGCTGCTGTGCCCTTTAAATGTATTTTAAAGATTTTATTTCATGGGTTTTCTTTCTGTTTTTTCTGACTTTTGGGAACTTGTGAGTAAATGTAGCACTCTTGAAGTGAGAAATTTTTTTGTTGCCCGGTGCATGGAAGCTGTCTGCTAACACAATCTATGCTTCCATCCTCTAGCTTGTCTCCGTGCTGAACTGTAACATAAGCTGTTGTTTTAGTCCACTGAGAGATGACCCATAGTCCCAAATTGATTTTCTCATCTTAGTGACGTGTAGACTGAGCTCATGATATTGTTATTCACATTTCCCTTCAGCTGTGACCTACAGCTGAATTTGACTCTGATCCATGTGGTGAATTGCGTCAATCCTCTGTGCTCTCCCTTTTCTCCATCCATCTATATTCAAAATCCTCTATACTGTGTTTCAGCTTTTTGCAAGAATTATTGTTTGTGCTTTGTACCATTAATAATAGAGATGTAAAGTATGTTCACAGGATGAGTGAAAAAAGTGAATGTCATGGTAGACAAAAGCATTTTCAGCCAGTGATTTAAATCAAGGATGGGGAAGTTCTGGAAAATATGGGTACAATCAAAGCTGCCTTTGTCTCTTGAAAATAATATAGTACATGCAGAAAGTGGTTTAGATTTTGGAAATGCAGCTGGGGAAACCTGAGGTCTTACTAGTGCAGATACTAACTTTGGAAAAGTTATGTTTCTGCTCTGTACTTCGGCTTGCTTATCTCTGGATTAAAGGATACTATTTCTCAAATACCTGCTGGAACTTAACAACTTTTTGCAGAATCTTTGAAGAAGCTCAACTAAAGGTGGTCTGAAAACTTCCAAATTCAGCATCACCTTTTCCTGTTGTAAAGTGAGCTTCCACTGCTCTAAATTCAGGGCCTGGAAGAAAGATTGCCTGTGTAAGTCAGGAAGAATAAAGCATACCTAGACTCAAAGGGATTTATGGATACATCTCATTAGAGAGGTTCTAAATAAAATCAGTGGAGGGAAGAGCAGAGCCAGCCAGTCTCGCTATTTAATTTCAGTGTTTCATACTCATCCTTGCATGTATATGTGCAGACAGTATGTATTCTGAGTAGGTCTAAGCATCGTTCATGGTCTTCTGGAGCTTGCTAAACTCGGGAAGCTTTTGGAGTGCAGATACTCTTTTTTTGGAATTCATCATATTTCAGTGTATAATGGTTTTTGATAATTGCATTAGGCTAAAATTTGGGGGAATCCCAGAAGGTGATATTCTGTCTCTCTCCATACACATGCACACGCACGCGCATATAGTATGTATACACTCTATTCTAATAGAAGCCTGCCTACATAAACCTAACCATATAAAACATACCGTAGGTAATAATAGCAAATACAGGGCTGGAAGGAAAATGAGAGGAGTTCTGGTCTAGCCTTCAAGACAGAATCGACTATAATTACATCATTCCTAATGTACTTTTGTCTAACCTCCTTAGCTCCGCAGATGCATGTGTCCTGAGCAATGTGTTCCAATTTTCTAGTGTACTTGTTAGAAAGGGTTGTCTAATGCCTCACTTGCAGCTGTGGTGACCCACTCAGAGCTTGCTCCTTCTGCCCGGTCTCAAGGGGGATGGAGGAAGGGTATGGCAGGAGGGGAGAGCCAAAACGCTGTGGGCTGGATGGGAGCACGCCTGAAGGGAGGGGAGGAATGAAGGAGGATGTGTACCTGGCATGTGGAGTAAAAAAAAGGGCACATGGAAAGGAAGGACATAAAATGGCGGAGCATCCCGACAATGCATAGCGTAAGTGCGATGAAAGAAGGCTTTGGCATCTTGCATGCTTCCTATGCCTGCCCTCAGTTTGAATTATTTGGTAAGTCGCTGAAGTGGAACTGCTTAACTCAGTTCAGTTGCCCAAAGCAGAGTCTTCCTGCATCTGGAATATCGTCTCTGTTGGGAGTTAATTACATGGACTGAATAATTAATGTTCACTTTTGGTAAGTCAAATAAAATAACAAAGTTGATTTCTGTCTCTAGTACAATTTGTATAACAGAAAAATATTTTCCATGTGCAAACAGAAAGGCTAGAACAGCAGAATAGAAATATTACGATGTTTAAAATCATAAAAAGCATATATATGTATTTAAATCCAGGGTCATCTAACTTTGTTCTCACCCCAGTAAATGTGTACAGTTATGTGCTATATTACTGTGGAGTAGAATTAAATTAAGAACACAAGATGTTTATAATCACAAATGCATTTTCATACGTGCAAGCTACTAATCTACTAAAACCATCAAGTGTAAGAAAGAAGGCAGTGTAGAAATAAATTGCATTTTCTTTTTCTTGCATTATTTTTTGTCACAGTGTGTGAGTAATACCTGAGGTGGTATTTGGCAAGATCATCACCCAGAGATTAGGTGTCTCACTGTGTATGTTTCTGTCACTTCATGTCTCCTAAGGTTAAGAAAAACAGCCAAGGTCGCTGTTCATGTCTCTTGAAAAATAATCCTGGGGATTACTTTCATTCGCTTGAGACGCGTCTTTAGAGGGATACTAATGCCAGTGAAATGGGTAACAGCTTTTGCTGTTCATTTCTCTTTTTTTTTTCTTTCATAATTTATATTTTGGAAGTCACAGAATGTTTACAAGAAAAATTCTAAAAATCTGTAAAAGGGCTGATCACGTTTTCAACCTTAAAAATGATGTTGTTGCAAAACATCACTTTTTAGGAATAATTCTTAAGGGATAGTTAATATTTTATGGCTTACAAATATTCCTCCCTCAACACTTTAGCATTGCCAGGCTTTTTTTGAGTCTGTTTCAAAAGTAATATTTTTTACAACAGCTTTCACTTCCAAACTGTATTCTCTGAGCTCTCTCATGATTTTTCCTATCTGCAGGTAAACTCTCATAAGCGTCCAAACCAGAACAATCTGCTGTCTTAATGCATATTGCAATAAATGCCGTTCGTAATCAATTTTTGGGGTCTGTGGAAGCAACACTGTAATGTTTCCAAGGCAGTTGACTCTCGCGTCCTTAGATGGGGGGCTGCAGAGGGCTGTGCTGGACAGGTAGGTGGAGAAGAGGTGGAGTTTGCTGGCAGGGGTTTGTGCTTATTCTACAATCTTAGTATTTACATTTTAAATAGAAAATCTATATCTCTGTGAGAAAGGTGCTATAAGTATTTAGGAGCAGGCAGAAATGATGTGTATAATCCCAAAGCAGTATTGAATCAAGGTCAATTTAAGAATGTTAATAAAGGTATTTCATCCCACCGCTCTAATCTTCCCGTTCCTTGTTTTCTTCTCTGCTGCACCCCCAAGCAAACACCACAGACAGAAGCATTCCAGCGGCCCGTCTGGTGTCTGTTGCACCAGCGAGACCGCAAATTCCCAACTGAGACGGGGAGATGGCACGTTCCCTCTCGCAGGCGTTCGCAACGTCCATCAGGGTGGGAGCTCCTACAGCCCCAAGGCCGCGCGGCTCTGGAGCACCCGGGCGGGTTGTTCTGCGCCTGGTCCGGCTGTGGACGCTGCCTGGGATGCACCTTGCACCTCTCCAAAGTATTGGTGCAGTTGATAGTACTACGACATACGAGTCTTTCCGGATTAATTATGCCCTTCTGGGATCTGAAGCTCTCAACTGCATGCTAGTTTCGTTGTATTTGAGTTTTTAAATACAGGTTTGCAATGAATAATGTTTAGTATCTGTTCTGGTAACTGTTTATTCTTGTATCTCCTGTTTTAAGTGGGTGGTGGAAAAATACAGTGTCATTATAAATGGAAATATTTAAGCAATTAAAATTGAGCAGTACTATTTTCATGCATTTCAAGTGTATGGGTATGTACAGGTACTTTAGATAAAACGTTTCTCCTCCAGCTTTAGAAAATCCCTATTAGGAACTCCGAGGCAACTTCTTTTCTACCCAAGCAGAGAGTGCTGGA
>NW_009185980.1:11708-13097 GCF_000690835.1 Fulmarus glacialis
CACAACACAATAATCCATTACAGAGATGCAGTTTTAGGCATGTGTAATGAATTCATAGAATCATAGAATAGTTTGGGTTGGAAGGGACCTTTAAAGGTCATCTAGTCCAACCCCCATTTTGCTTTCTCTTTTCCTCTGTCCCAGTGTTGTAGTTTGGGTTTGGTTTCCTTCTATTCCCCCCTCAGCTGCAGGAGACATGATGCTCTGCAACGCTTTGTTTGTATCCGTAGTAGATAAAGGTTTTAGCTGTAGATAGCCTCAAAACATGGTCCCTTTGAGGTACTTGATATGAATCACATTGTTTCAGGGATACTTTATGGCCTGTCCCAGGGCAGTGCTTTCAGTGAAATACTCTCGCATAACACCTATCAGCATTTGCAGCTGCTTATTTATTTTTGATAGGGGGAAGGTAGGGAAATTCTGCCTCCCAAGTAGGGTTTCATGCCATACATTGTGTAAGGAAATGCTACTGGGTCTTTCCTCAACAGTCCAGTATCAACTGTGTAGTTTTTATTGCCTGATCCAGGCCCTTTAATCCTGGTAGTTGGAAATTTCCACTCCCTCTCCTGTTTCTCCCACCTAGCAATATATTATAATAACATTGCGTTAGTGGAAACTCGGTTAATGTGCAGACACAATTATAATTGACACTGAGTCAGCTGTCTTATTTGAGGCGGAAGGAGGATATCCTTTGACTGTAATATCTCTTAGTGTTGCTACGTCTTAATACTCCCACTCCCTTCTATGTATAGGTCCTGTATTAAACCAAAAAGCACATATGCTATTCTGTCATTTGAGGGTTTTACGCTAGGTGTTTTGTGAAATGTGCTGCCTCTTAGTTGTTCTGATATAGAAAATGTTTTTTTAAGAAAATCTGTTTATTCTTCATTTTTTTTCTTTTTTAATTATTCTGTTACTGAAAGGAACATTTTCTATGAATCCTGATCTCATTTCATTTCTACCCCCATCAAACATAAAGCAAGTTTAATGACAAATTGTTTGAGACTGGGAGAATGTTTTGGCAAAGTATCATGGTATGCTAGTCCTGGCTTTTTCACTCTTCCTCAGACGTTTGCTCCTGTCTAGTGTTAGAGGACCGGTATTGGGCTGGACAGACCTCTGCTTTCACCACGGGTGACCGCTCCTGTATTTCAGTGTTTTGATACAACCTTTCCTCTCACCCTCTGGAAAGATGCTGACTCTATGAGAGATTGCCTGAGATCTAATTTTGGTTCTTTATATTTTATATTTCTGAATTTTACACAGGTTATTATGACTGGCTTGAAAATGAATAAGGGAGGAAAATGCGATTTCACTTCTCAGTGACACGAATGTCATTGTGCCGAGCAGGTCATTTTCAGATATATCAGATCAATGTATATTTGCTTT
>NW_009185980.1:13116-13831 GCF_000690835.1 Fulmarus glacialis
CTGTAAAGCTGCTCTAAACTGTAAGCAAACTTTTACCCTGTTACACTGGCATTGTTTTTTTTTTCACTTCAAGGTTTTAAAAAAGGAAGGAATTTCAACTAACTAGCAAGAAAGCATATGTTTTTATTTTATTTAAAAAAAAAATCATTGATTTTGATGAATAACTGGATTGAAAATTATTAAAAATCAGATTTGACCAGTCTTTGTACCTGAGGGACTCTCAGACTTGTTCTAACAATGAGAAAAAAAGGTGGGGGGGGAGGATAAGTAGGGGAAATAGAAAGCAATTATCTTAAAATGACTTTTTCACTTTTAAATTTCACCTTAATTTTTAAAAAAATTATTAACGCTAACTAGGACAACTCAAACTGTAAAGGATTAAAGAAAGAATATTTAGGTTGCTTCTAACTTATTTACTTCAGTGTTTCATCAGTATCTCTCTTTGTCCAGGTTTGTTTCTTCTATTGCTTCCATAAAGAAACAAGAGAGGTGCATTTTCATTTTTCTGTACCTGCCCAGTGGTGGTGGAAGCAGAGAGGTTTGGCACTGAAGGACGTGAGCTTGGAAGGAGAATGAGGAGCTGGGAGTCTGCAGCTCCGCCGTCAGAAATGGCACTCCTGGGCACGCAGGGCTTCTGCATGCGGGAGGGAGCTGCTGTGCCAAAATTTCCTTCCCAATTCACTGTGCCAGTCTGTCCTGCCCTGCTGCTTTCCCT
>NW_009185980.1:13845-26001 GCF_000690835.1 Fulmarus glacialis
TTAAGCCTAGAAAAGGTAACAGTCCAAGTAAATGTGGTTTTTGTGGTTGTTGGGGTTTTTTCCTGTTTTGGTTGGTTTGTTTGTTTGTTTGGGGTTTTTTGGTTTGGTTTTTTTTTTTCCTTTATAATAAAACCAACACAAATCAAAGAAGAGCTTTCTGCATGGGTATACTTGTTCTAATACTTGTTCTCTCTCTCTTCTGTATACCCTAAACCACACACACAAGTTTCACAGGCAAAATGATAATGGGAGGTGAACCATCCAGGATGCGCCTCCCTCCCCAGTCTTCCTCCATACATGGGTACAAAAGAATTTTGTGTGGTCAAAATTTGATGGGAGTTGAGGAGCTATACTGAGATTGCTAAGCTACAGCATACAGTGAATAGCAACATGTAGTTGTGAGGATGTGGCGGTAGTTCCTTCACTTTCATAATAAGCTCAGTATTTCACAGTACTCAGCACTGTGAAGGATTCAGAAGGGTACCCACCGTCTGTCTGCACAAGATCACACGTGAGCAGACGTTTCTGGTGGTGGGACTGCCAAATAGCTGAATAGAATATGAGGTCTTAAACAGCAGTCGAACTGTTGACTTGCAGGTCTTTTTGCTGCTCTGCATTACTGCAGTACGGGGGCACAGTAACGCAGGTCTCCCTGACTGTGCTCTTCAGTGGAAGGTTCGGACTTTGATCAGGAAGATAGCCACAGTGGCTTCAGAGGCAGCTGCTAAATACAAGGACATATGCTTAGCTAAATCTCTTTGTTTCCATAAAACTCTATAAGACCCAAGATTAATATCCAGGATCTTAAAAAATTCAACGTTTGTTTCTTGTTGAACTAAATTGCAGTTTGTTACTTTGCTGTGCAAGTATGCCGTCCTTGCACAGTTTCTCTGAGCCATGTTCGGAATGGTTATTGGTAGGATCTAGTTAGGTCAGTGGCCTGCCTGTAGCTCCAGTCTCTCTGGAGGGGTAATCAAGGCGTACAGTACTGCTACTATTGGGGTTTCTCTGTGGGAGTTATAAAAATAACTGATTTTAAACTTGCCCATTCTTGTTTTGCCCGGAGGAGCTGAATGCCCTCTCACCATCCTCTCTTTTGCAGGTGAATTCTCAAACCAATTTATAAATACTGGTAAATCCACATGTTATGTCATGGGATGGAAGATTGCTATCCCTACTGTACAGATAGGGAAATGAAAGATAAAAGCAGCTTCTACTCTGAATTCCTATTTTGCATGTTCTTGTACTAAGATGCTGAATCTGCAAGTATACACAGCTCAGCACAGTCATTCATGTAATCACATAAAAGCAATTAAGTTTCTGAAACTGAAATACTCTATATGTTTTGCAATACTGGAGCAGAGTAGGGTATATCTACTGGCATTCACATATTTGCTGTTCTGCTGCCACCGCCGGTGGCTACGCGGCATAGCCAGGTGATGGTGCAGGGCTGCATCCCACCTCCCGTGAAGCGGGTCCTTTCCCCATGGCCGCATGCTGTGCTTTTCAGTAAAGCCACTGTGGGTACAATTTAAAGCTTCATTGCTTTAAAAGTTGATTCTTTTAAATGGACTCCACTACAATTCAAATGCAAATATTAGTCATGTTCTTACAAATGTTCAAACCACTTAAATCCCTCTAATTTATTTGCCTGAATGATTTCTTCTGGCAGTGAATTCCCCTGGTTAACTCTCTGCTCTCCTAAGGAGTATTGCATTTTTATCTGTTTTCAGAGTTGTTGCCTTTCAGTTTTGTCAGTGCCCCCATTTCAGGTTTCTCTGTAGAGTTGGTATTTGATTTGCTGCTTGATGAGAAATATCCTTGCCTAAGGAAAGAGACTTGAATTTGGCAGCAAGTGGAGTGGGTGGGTATAACGTCTGCAGAGCTACACAAAGCTGTCACTAGGGCTCCTGCTACTCTCTCCAGGAGATGGAATATTTCCTAATGAATTAAATCCCTTGAATCAGGTCACAACAGGAGAATTGTGTTTTCCTGCCTTAGTGTTTTTAATTTTCTATTCCTGTTCCCCTTATCCGCTGAAGACACTAAGTATTTTTGGGCTTGGCAAATGAAACATCTTGAATGAAAGTGCAACAGTTCTTTATATATCCTTGGAATTAAGCAAATTGCATTCATCTGACCTAGTCATAAAATGATTCAGGCGACTGGGGAAGGGTTGGTTTTCTGGAGAGCCGCTCGCTGGAAGTGCTGCAAAAGTCTGTCCAGAACTGCACAGGCGTTAGTTGAGATGCCACGTGATTATCCATTCCCGGGGAAAGGTTGAAGGCAAATGGCTTGAACGCAACACCCACTACACAGCATGCGGCAGGAGAAGTTGGTGCCCTCAACAAGTTGTTCTGCAGCACAGCAGCTCATCCAGGAGTTTCAAAGGACTTGCCAGATTTCCCTAATGTACAAATAAGTGCTCTGTTAGAGGGGAAGGGAACCCTGACACACAAGGTAGTTCGTTTCATTTGACTTTAATCATCTATGTGGCAGGTGTGTGCATATTCCCACTTTCATTTAATAATTTTATTGTGTTTATCTTGCGTTCTTGTATAGTCAATGGAGAGAAAGAGGCACGTTTAAGGGATGCTCCGTCTGAGCCTGTTTTGCTCCTTACAGGAGCAGCGTGGATGAGCAGCTGAGACATGAGCCTCTGCCCTCGCTCGCAGGAACGGCCGCCCTGCAGCCATTCCTGCCGCCTGCCAGAGGGCTGCTTTAGGGGTTAAGAAACATCTAAAGATGTTAGGAGAAATGGAGCACTAGTAGTGATCCTGACATGGACTGGTGGCTTTGTGGTAGTGCTCCCTCCCTCCGAAGTGGTGCTGTTGTGTTTAGTCACTTATTTTTGGAGATGGAGGATACATCTGGGAGTACTAAAGTAGTGGGGATCAAAATAGAGGATCCTTTACTATGTACAGATGATGCAGCCCCAAAATGTTCTCTTATGTCCATCAGTGCTTTTGTTCATTTTTTGCTCTTTGGATCCATGGATAGCTATAAACAATCATCTTGTTTCTTCTTGGTGCACTGTTGTCTCATCAGAGGCCTACATAGAATAGTCTTCCCTATGTTTGATTTACATTAATTTTTATTTATATGCATCTTTGATCTCTCTGCACACAAATACATGTGTATATGTGTGCTGATACACACACTCACAGTGTAGTGGTGCCTGACCATCTGCTTTGAATTACTGGAAAGGAAATTGTATGTAAAGGCCATCCAGGGACTATTAAAGAGAGAGGAAAAAACAGCAGTTCATTAAATAGCAACAACTTGTGGCAGAATTGTGCTTATGAGACTGCTGAGCACTTAGGTATCCTTAATTGTTTAAATTGGGAATTTGAAAACTTACTAGGATTTTGGGTAACTGCTTCTGAGTTATCCAAGAGAGGCAGGGTAAAAAAAACTTATAAACACATGAAAAGTAACATGTAGCAAACGAGGGTGAAGCCATGTCCAAGAGAAACATAAACATTTAGGAAATCGTTTAAATTAGAGAGAAAGGGCAAAAATCACATAGCAGAAACCAAACAAAAGATGGCCCTGACGCTGTCTATCTGCAGATGGACTTACAAGTTTGTGGAATAAACCTCTTTGGAGAGTCACAGAGGTCCTGGGAGACTTAAGGGTCAGAGAACATATTTGGAGTCTATAAAATAAAAATAATCATAATCAGTGAACCAGGCTTTCCTGAAAGTAACTCTGGTCAAAGATGCAAAGTTAGCTGTATTTTTAAAAATCAAGCGACACAGTCAAGGATATAATATTTGCTGTGTATTTTGGGAAGAGGAAGATAAGGGTACTGTAAAAATACTACTTTCAAGTTTAGAAGGAAAAAGTAGGTCAGGAGATTTTTATCCTTCCTTTACTTTTACCCTAAAGGGATTAATCTTATTTCAGATCTAGCAATGCATACAGACCCATAATCTACAGAATATTTTATGCAGGAAACTGTAGCATTTGTACAATCAGCATTTAATCTCAGTCTCTCAGAAATATATGCAGCAGATGAATGCTGAGTCATTAACTCAATATTAATAATGTATTAATGGCCACCTTATGGACCTCAAATTTGCAGATTCTCCTCCAACGCCAGGAAGTCTGAAAGCTTAAACTAAACAGACAGGGAATACTGTACCCCCAGACTGCCTTAAACAGAAATTCTGAAAATGGGATTTGAGTAAAAGACGGAGAATTTTTCCAGTACATGAAATACAAACAGGATGAAATTCAGGGTGGCAACTCTAGCTAATTCATCTTTTTTTTTATGATCTTGGCCATAAAGATCGTATTTCGTAAAAGCTAAGACCAAATTTTCAAATGTCAATGCCTAACGTCAGGCAATTGAATGAATAGCCTGACTTTCTTAAAGGTGCTGGTTGAAGGCTTTCTACTTGAATTGGTTTTGAACTGTGGAGAGACAGGTGCCACTTGTTTTTCACCTAAAATAGGACTACTTGCATAGGTTTCCAGAAGTAGGTTTCATCGCAGGAACCTGGAGACTCCAGAGTCTGAAAATGGGAGGACACATGGAGTCTCCTCTGGGTGGTAGTAGGTTACGTTCCTCCCCTTACCCTGCTGAGGTGTAACACAGCAAGCTATCACGACAGTGGCCAATTTGCTGGGTGTTAAGGTGCATTTGTAGAGACAATGCCCAGATTTGTCAGCAGAAGCAACATCAGCCGAGCAATTCAGAGGAGAAGCAACAGCTGGGGAGATAGAGGGTTTTGGTATTTTCTGTCCAGAAGCTTTCTTCCAAGTTCAAAGCTAAAAACACGGTGGTAGGATTTCTGGTCTTCTCTCAGGGGCTTCGTATAGGTCTAGTGAAGCAGGACGTAGGGATTGTTCAGGAAACAGCAGAAAGTATTTGAGGGAAAAACAATTTGCTCCCATCCTTCATATAACTTGCATGTTTCCGCTCGTGTTTGAGAAGTCCAGAGCCTCTTTGCAGTCTCTCTTTTGAAATATTCAAGGACTGGGAAATTTTGTCCTTATGTGACAGTACTGCTGTGGCTACCTGGCTGCCTGGCTTGAGGAGCTGGGTGGGAACATTGCTGGAGATCTTGCAGCCATGATTTCATAAGCAGGGTCTGCTGCTGTTCTCTGAAGTTACCTTTGCATGATGGATACGTCCACAAGCAACCTTGCAGTGCCACCAGTCCAGTCCTGTGGGTTGCTTGTGGAATAAGAACGATAAGCAAATTCAGACTGACAGGCGGGCAGTTCAGTTTTCAGTTGGTGAAGGATTGTTTCGGTGCAGCTATTGATAACCAGGGTGATAGTATGCCTTGGATTTATTTGTGAGAACTCGTACCTTGCAGCGTAACTCACTGGTTCTTGACACAGTCTTTTCCGTATAAAGGAGGTCAGAGATTGGCCAAAGGGCTGAAGATTTCCTACAGCAGATTTCCTATGGCAGCCCCTCCGAGCAGCGGGGGGAACGCCTGAGCACCGTGCCTGCCGTTTCCCTGACGGGGAAGTGGTTTCTTTGCAGGCAATGAAATCAAACCAGCTGACGTGCAAATAGATTGCCCTGGTGATTTAACTCGCTTTCATTTTGACAGTGGTGAACAACATAGGTTATACAGTAAACCATACAGTATAGTATTTTCTGACAAAAATAATAACCTGAGATGCCTGTCATCTGCTGTAGGAAATATTGAAAGTTAAATGGTCATCATAAAATGCGAGAGTTGTTATCGATCATTGCTGTTCTCCCTGAAGGGTCTAGGAGACATGTAACTGTGGTGTAGGTAGTCACGTTGCCTTTGGGTTTTTTCCCTGAAGTCACAAAATTTCACATTTGAGTTAGTGCTAACTGACCGGTGCTGTACCTTTGGCAGATGAGAGGTGAAGGTTGCTCTGAGCCCAGTAGTCCCCCCTTGTTTGAGGAAAGGCTAAAGAGTTTCACTGTCTAGCAGGTGGCTGCAATTTTGAAAATAGCTTCTTAATAAATTTTCTTCCCCCTGGTTTTTGTCTGACATGCTAATTAAGCTCACCAGGGAAGTGTGTGGCTTGGATTCCTCCTTTGCTCTCAGGCTTTTGCAAACAGGCAACACATGTAGATGTATTTATGCAATTGTGGCAAGGGGGAAGGCATCCAAATTCTTGACCTGTGAATGTACCGAAGCATTTAATCTGAGAGAAGGAAAACAGCGGCATGCTGTTCCTGAGGCACTGTGGGCAGGGCAGGGGTGCTAATGAATTGGAAGAGGAAGGCTAGATGCCCCAGAAGAGAGTGGCAAGTGTGTGAAAAACAGATTGTGTGAGTAATTACTTTTGCATACCTTCCTGACCATTATCAGCAGGACTGGATTTTTGATGAAAAAACTCAATTAAAAAGTTTAATTTTTTTCCTCTTAAGAAAACTGTGCACAAGGGCTCATTGGTGGGTGGAATTTAGGACACTGATTAATTGCTTTCAAGTGATCAGCTGTGTGAATCCTGCTAAGATGAGAGAAACAATAAAAGTTGGCAACCTGCTGGGCTAATGGTACAAATACTTGAGCAGCATTTCTAAAGTAAGGCTTTTCTGACGACTGCCCCATCGTTGCCATTGCAGGTAGGTGTTCGCTGCAGGAAGGGACAGAGGGGGACTCTGGCGTGCAGCAGCTGCACCCGTTTTGCAATCTTATGTCCCCTGATTATTTCTGTCTGATTATTTCTTTACCCTTAGGAGCCTTCCCTAGTGCTGGCCCCTGTATAAGGTGCTGTTCAAATGCAGACCTGGCATCTTTCTTCTACGGTGATGCATTGCCCCCTGAGCCCCAGGTATGTGATTGACTGTGGCATGGGGCCTTGGAGCAGGAGCTAGGATTTAATTGCATGAGGTCCAGGCTGCGCTGCAGATGGATGTGAGGGGAGCCAGCTCTCTGTCTTGTGTCAGGTGCATGGAATTTGACAGATCTGCAAATAACAGGCAGAGATCTTGGATTGAGACCTTGCTGCATGACAGAGGCGTTTACAGGCAGTGGGACATCGATTGCAGCGGTTTTCATGTCTGTATTAATACAAATGTAGCAATTAAAACAGTTAATAAAACACAGCAAGGCTGTGTGTTGTACATGGCATATGCTATGCCTGCATGGCAGCATCCACCCTTGAGAATGATGTTTTTTTCGTTCCTTCCAGGCTTACATTTTTGGTTCATTTAAAATGCTGTGGCATCATTCACTCTTCATATGGGTTCTTGTGGCTACAAAACCCACCGTGTTACAGCACAGCTAGTCCAAGGCAACTTGAAATGTTTTTTTCCCTAGCATGGGCAAAAGCTGAGAATTGAAACCTGTGATAGTTTACAGATGCTCAGTTTCATCTCTTCACTCTATTTCTTGAAGACATCTGAAGTAAAGTACAGTTGTCACTGACCTCAAAGTGAGAAGCATAAACATTTGCCAGACTTCACACAAAGAAATTGGCAACTGTGGTCCCCTTTGACACTGGTCTCTTGCATTGCCTTTCAGCTTTCCAAACTGGAAGACAGCCTCCCCATAGAGGGGAGGGAACATCGGTTGTCTCCAACGCCTTGTGCTGCTTTTCCCTCCCCAGCTCTGCTACTTCATTTCTCATTCAACATACAGCAGCAAACTCAGCCCAGAGCACTGGGACTAGACAGGAGGCAGCAAGCCTGCCTTTCCGCTGCTGCAGCATGCTGGCAGTCTTACTGCTCTGCTCTCTGCGCTGCGCTGCCTGGCTGCAACCACTGCCCAGCAGCTCCATCTCTCCCACCCACCCTGCCCCAGACACCTCCTGCTAGCTGGGAAGCAGAATAGGTGCCTCCTATGCTGCTCCAAGGAGCTCTGAAGGAAGACGCTATCCTATGTTATCCTCTCTCCCAGAGCTGCATTTCTAGAGTTTGCTACCTGACACTCTTTAATTCGTGATGATTTACTAATCTGTGCTGCAGATTTATGATCAATTGCTGTTACTCCAGAGCAAGGGGCATGACTAGATTGCCCCTTTCATCAGTCTTTCTAAGCAAGCTCTCTGCTGACTGAGAGCAAAGACAGGGCAACTTGGACCTGCAGGCAAGGCCTTCTACACTCAGATGTCGCTAAGGAGCCAGTGGCTGGCTGGGTTAATCTGGCCATATCACCAAAGACACTAGCGTCGGTCCTTGTTGCTTGAAGCGAAGTAAGTCTACAAAATTCAAGAAGCAAAACATTTACTAAGAAGCAATATCTGGATGCGGGGGAGAAGGGCAAAGAAGAGGAACAGAAGGCTTGTGCATTCCTGTCAATAGTGAGTGATATCCGGGAATGCATGTTGCTTGGAGTGCCTGAAGGGAGAAGTTGTGACGGACTGCGTGGTGGGTTACTTCTCCCAGCAGCCGGGGCTGTGGTGCAAAGTGGAGCCACGCTCTCCAGCTCTTTGTGTTGCATTTACCAGTCATCCCTCCTTTAACACATTGAAGACTTCCCGCTTGCTCCCTTACACATACTTCGGGTGTCCTGGAAGTTTTCAGATAGCAGGGAGAGAGAATGGGGTGATGCAGAAAGGTACCACTTTCTAGTTGGGGATTATTATTTCTGTAATGCTTTCTGTGCCTCTGGGATGAGGCCGAGAGAAGATGTGGAGTTTTAAGTACGAGGAATGATGGAGGAGTGCAGTAGTTGGCATTTCAGTTGTGTGAATGGAGAAACATTGGAGTGCAAGTAAATCCTGCGTGCTGCACATACTGCACATGGGACACTTGTGATCAATTCAAACAGCTTCAAACCCAACTTCCCAAGGAGAACAGTACACCTTGCATGATGAATATGAAGAAGAAGCAGAAAGGATGCCTGTCCTGTAGCTTGTTTTAACAGTGCTTGAAAGTATTAGTCATGCAACAGTGGTAAAGAATCACAGAAGGGCAAGCTTTCTTCTAATGCTAAACAGAGAAATTCATTATGATAAGGCCCAGAGCATTATTCCTCAGGCAAGAATCTCTCTGCTTACCAGCAGAGAGATTAGAGCTGGATTTTTTCCCTACTCTCGTTCATGCATGGCTTCTCTGCTGTGCTGTTTTGTTTTGTTTTGTTCTGAAATACAGGTGATTTTAGGATATTAATTTTTCCTTTTCTTCCCCTACCCTGGAAAAGCCGTGCTAGATTACTGAGAGCTGCTGTTTAGCATGTCATCATCCTTTATCGTTCTTACAGTATGTGTCTCTGTCTTTTTTCCAAAGCATCCTTCACCCTTCCCTTGCATCTTCTCTTTTGCCTAGCAGTGACACTGTGCTTTCCTTCGAGTTACGTTTAACGCATGATAGCACTCAGGACTCAGCATTTTTGTGTTAAGCCAAATCCTGTTGCTCTCATATCCCATGATACTTGTCAGTCCCTCATTTCAGATCCACTTTCTTCATTTGAACTTGTCTGCCTAAAAGCATCCTGCCTTTGGCATGTGTAGCCTTTCCTTTGAAATGTGCCTCCTCACTGTGCCGTTTTCCTCTTCATTCATCGTCTCCAAATTTTTCCTTATGGGATATTCTCTTCTCTCTCCCACTGTCTCACTTGCATTGCTGTAATTAAGTATTTTTCTGTTTGAAAAGACTTAATAGTATTGGGGAGGGATGCAGTCTATGGTATTCCAAATGTTAGAGTTTTAGTCTGTTTCACTCTTGCCAGTATGTGGAAACATTAAAAGAAGAGAATTGCAGTAACGAGGGATAGTTTAAGATCCTGGTAATAAAGTGAGTGAGGTGAACAGCAATCCTGATTCAAAATGCATCCATTCAGAGTGCACCCTCACTGTTCTCTTACCTCTGTACCTAAGTTCCCCTCATCAATATATATAATTTCAAGAAATCCATCTATTATAATTAAAGAGTGTTATTGTTGGTTGGAAGAGCATTGCTTCCCTTGTTCTGTTATCTTAGTGATTTACAGAAAATGTACTGTATCCTCAAAGCTAAAAATCAGGAGTTTTTAATATACTTAATGTTCTGCAAATAACTTTAAGAGTCCAGCTCACACTGTAGATAAACTCTAGATCTCGCAACATGCCTTAGAGTGCAAAAGGCCTTTTTATATGAGGAAGGCATATTTAAAATAACTCCTCCTCGTCTTCTTTTCCATCCCTCTTCCTTCCATCCTCCTTTTCTTCATGATCTCCTTGTTTATAGCAAGCCGGAGGAGAGAATAATGATTCCCAAGGCATTAGGGGCTTGATCTGAAATTCTAGCTGCATAGGCACTTGTACTAATGAAAGCAGCTAAGTTTAATTCTCTGCAGGATGTCGGATGACGAGCACATCTCAGTCAAGCCTAAGGATGCAGTTACACACAGAGGAAGCACATTTTGCCCCCAAGTACACAGGGAACCAAATGACAAATTGGCAAACCTCATTGCAGCTTCAGTGGTTTTAGGGAAACAGCACTGAAATAGTAAATCTGGTACCTCCTGGATTGTTTTTTCTTTTGAATAAATTGACTGAGATCCTAGACAGTTCTGTTCTCAGGCAGTAATTCAGGGCACAGAGTGATCATAAAAGCTTGATGAGTTACTTTTACCCATAGTTACTGGCTAACAAGGTGGTACTTAAGAAATGAACACAAAGTTTCCTGTCTAGAATTGCCTACAGTGAAAATTGATGCCATCAATGAGCTCAAGTCTGTCAATGTTTTATCTGGTGGCTTTCCATGCTGAGAGTTTGGAGTCACTGCTTGCAATACTTGAGTTTGTGCTGATGTCACTTGGTCTTATGAAAAAAACAGGATTGGTCTCTACCTGAAAAGAGCCGTGTATCGAAAACTCTCTGTGTAGAGTAAAGTTGGAAGGGACCTCCAGAAGTCATCTAGTCCAGCTTCCTGCTCAGAGCAGGACTAATGTTGTACTTAAATCAGATATATTAGAAGAGACTGAAGAAACAACAGTGTATAAACACATTAAAGGACTGGAAAACATTAATACACCACCTATATGTGTTGCCTAATTATTAAGACTCTCTTTTCAGGTGCTTATAATTTTTGTCACACTTTAACTGAAGTTCTCCATGCTAATGATTATGGGTCTGAATGGATGGCTCATTTATGAAACAGAATTAAAGAATATCTTCTTTCCCCTATGTAAATGTTTTCATGAACTTTCCTTTGAAGAACTCTGACAATCCTATGCTTTGGATTAAGAATATGACTTTCAGCTAAGGTTTTGGTCTTTGTGCCGTCTAGGTGGAAATCCATGCAGTATGCTTTAAATTCTTTGAATTTAATAACTAAGATGTCACAAGACTGACCATCACTGTCCCTACTTCTGCAGCCCTGGGCTCCAATGCTGAGTCTCGCTCTAAAACCAGCACTGAGGATGAAGCCTGTTTCATTCCTAAACTCCCTGGGTTCCCATGCAGTTTTTTCCCTAGGAAAAAGCTGTCTAACTCGACTGCAGATACCACAAGATTTAAAACAGAATTGGGTATTGATTTTATGCCATGTGATAGAGTCTTTGGGCTTTTAAAAAAATTACTCTATTAAAAAACCACAGAACTTCCTGGATTGTTATGCAGGTAACAAGGTAGGTCCAAAGAATGTTATTAAGGCTATAAAGGCCAGTGCTCACAAGACTGTGAAATGCCAGAAGGAAGGATATCTCCATGACCCTGCTTTCCCCCCTGTTGTTTCTAAATTGTGATACAGTCTTTCTACCTGGATGATTGCACTCTGAGTTTTCCACAATACTTTGGTCTCATTTATGGTACAGAACAGAAGCTGTTGTACTTACTTTATTTGCTTCAGCAGCTGAAAAGTGCACAGCGACTGAAGCAAGAGGCTGCGGCAAGAAACAATGCGGTTAAAGGCAGGTGAGAGCTGCCCTGGAGAGCTGCGTCCTGTTTCTGCCCGTCGCATCATTTTCCTGATGTGGCTTAAACCAAACTTCTCTCTTGTTAGTAGCGATAAGATCCTCTTTTATGGGATGAAACTTGGGTCCTGGTTTGCAGAAAGGTTAAGCACCACAACCACAAATGAAGTTACACCTAAACCAGAGAGAAGATCGTGTCCTATGCTTCTCAGCTGGTGTTTCTGAAAGTCAGTGGATATATTTTTGACCTTGATCTCTCTGTAAATCAGTTACAAATATGTAAAATGTGGATGATACAGTGCAAAAAAATAACTAATATTTGTGAAGCAGTTGGGTTCAGTTGTGATGGTAACACAGGCGCGGTCAGCAG